>NC_069506.1:262781376-263081376 GCF_027579735.1 Bombina bombina | reverse complement strand
AAACGATCAAAGGGAACCACGTCAGATGCCGAGTTATGAGACCTAAAACTTCCATACACATAGCCACTGAAAGGAAATGTTCTAGACTGTAAGTTAGACAGGCTAACGTCAATTACAATTGACTTTTTTCCGATAAAGACAAAGTCATGAACACAGAATCCATCTAGAAACCCAAAAAGAGTTGACCCTTGTCTGAGGAACCACGAAACTCTTAGGTAAATTAAATCCTCTAACCATGTCTTGAAGAAACAAAACTAGTTGATTCATGAGAGATTCTAATAAAAGAAAAGATTAAGCTAATACCAAGATACAATCCAAATAAGGAAACACCACAATACCCGACTGTCTTATTACAGAAAGAAGGGCACCCAGAACCTTTGAAAAGATTCATAAAGCTGTCGCTAGACTAAATGGAAAAGCGAAAAACTGGTAAAGCTTATCTAAAAAAAGAGAATCTCAGAAACCAAATGTGGTCTGAATGAAATAATATGAGGATAAATGTCCTATAAATTTGAGTGGACATGAAATGACCTTGCTGAACAAAAGGCATAATAATCCTTATACTGTAGATGCCAACTTGAAAGTTGAGACTCTTATAAAACAATATAAATTCTTCAAATCCAAGATTGGATTTGGGACAAAGAATAGAATTAAACAAAAACCCAATCCCTGTTCCTGCTAAAGGACTGGTATAATCACTCCTGAAAAAAAAATCAGAGTGTACTGAGAAAGAATCTTTCCATAGAAGGTTTCATTCTAAAAAACTTTTTCAAACCCTAAGAATAATATAGATTTTGGACTGAATTCATCCAAAAACAATTTAATCTGCCCCCCCCCAGAAGGACTGGTTTGAGAACCACACCTTCAGGCAGTCTAATAACTAGAAATTATATAGCGTTTTTCTCCCAGAAGGATACAAAAAAAACAAAAAAAAAAAACGCTTTTTCAGTGCTTACACTTAACCAAATTAGCAGCTGATAAAAACAGTTATTATCCTAATAAATTGACCTCAAAAGGCTGAAGGGCTGTATCAACCCTGCCGGGATATGAATCTATGACCCTTGGATCTAGAACAAGCTTTTGTAGTCAGGACATTAAACAACTGATCTACATCACCGGACTAAAAGTAGGGCAGTAAAAACTCTAAACCTCCAGAAATAGTGGAGATAATAGAAATCAAACAAATTATTATCCTAACAAGCTAGAGATAATACAATATATTTGAAATCATAATAATAGATATAGTAAAAATAATAAAATGAATACATTAGAAGTAAATAAACAGAGTTATATACTTGAGAATTTGAAACTGCTTATGCTAACTGTTCAACGACAAAAAGGTTGAAATAACAGTAATCTCAGCCACAGATAAAGCTGAGCTAAAAATATAAACAGTACGTGAATATGCTCTACTAAAGTTATTTTCAAACTCTAAAAATATCCTAAATATAAGTACCAATTTCCATAGAAATAGTAGTACAGTCCCAAAAGGGAATCAGGATAAACCATTCTTTAGAACACAAAACAGATAATATCTTGAATAAGAAAAAATCCAGATTTTAAAATAACAGTTAATAGGACTAGGCTACTAAAAGCTAAAAATAACAATTTTTCCTTAACAAAGAATGTTCAAATCAAAAATAAGGAGAATTTTAAAACTGCCTCTTAAAGGGACAGTATACACTCATTTTCATATAACTGCATGTAATAGACACTACTATAAAGAATAATATGCACAGATACTGATATAAAAATCCAGTATAAAACTGTTTAAAAACTTACTTAGAAGCTGTCACTTTGGCTCTGTTGAAAAGGTAGCTGGAAAGCCCACTGCAAGTGGCAAATAAGACACTCCCCCCTCCCCCTTCTTTTGCATATGAAAAGACCCTTTACACAAACAGGAGCAAGCTGGAGTAGGTAGTCGAGCGTATTCACATAAAACTTTGGGGCTTGGTTAGGAGTCTGAAAATCAGAGCAATGTTATTTAAAAATAAGCAAAACTATACATTAAAAAAAAAAACTTTATGGGCTATATAAATAGATCATCTACAAAACATTTATGCAAAGAAAAAATGAGTGTATAATGTCCCTTTAAACAGGATCCTTTAATCCAAAGAAAACCTTTATGAGTAGAAAAAACTAAAGTATGCTGTCGGTCAGAACAAAATTAATTAAATCTTAATTTTGAAAAGACCTTGTAAGTTTACTTAAAGGCATAATAGCAGTCATAACCTTTTATGATAAAAGCAATAACGTGATGTTTGCAAATGAAATCAAGTACAGTACATGAGTAAGTAAAAACAGTAAATGTCATAGTACATGTAGAAACATTACTAGCATAAAATATGATAAATAAATGCCACATAATTGAGCTGAAGAAAATAACAGCTTAATAATGAAAAGAACATTATTTTGTAGAATTGTGTTTCAGGGCATCATAGTTTCTACAGTAACATCAGAGCCAGAATCAGAATGAGACATCTCACAAAATGAACAGAAAAACATAATTTATGCTTACCTGATAAATTTATTTCTCTTGTAGTGTATCCAGTCCACGGATCATCCATTACTTATGGAATATATTCTCCTTCCCAACAGGAAGTTGCAAGAGTCCACCCACAGCAAAGCTGCTATATAGCTCCTCCCCTAACTGCCATATTCAGTCATTCGACCGAAAACATGCAGAGAAAGGAAAAACCATAGGGTGCAGTGGTGACTGTAGTTCAAATGAAAAAATTACCTGCCTTAAAGTGACAGGGCGGGCCGTGGACTGGATACACTACAAGAGAAATAAATTTATCAGGTAAGCATAAATTATGTTTTCTCGGGGGCGTGTCTAGGCGGCGTCCATGACAGGACGTGGTATCAGGAGCTCCAGGAGAAGATCTGTATAATCCGCCGAATTCATACAGATAATTGCAGCATCTATAGAAAAAAACATTATAGCTGTTCGCAGCATAACCCACTGCACTGGTTTGTGTTAAATTTGCTGACTCCATGACTCTGGAGCGCTGATCTGGACCGCTGAGGCCTCTGGCGGCGGCCTCTACTGAGACCTCAGCACCACCCCCCCGGGTATCCGGGTACGGCATTCCCTACTGGATTGCAATCTTTGCACTTAATATGTTTTACAGATACTGACTCTACCTATACTTAGCGGGGATTAACTTTCTGTATATACAGGATGGAGCAAGAGGAAGCTATCCTGCTAGATCAGATCACCATTATCCTAAATTACCACTTCACGCGGCTTGTGAGGGAGATAGCTGCAGCATGGGGTAATGCCGGTGATCATACTCCACAGCACAGCACGGATGCAGTCAACGTGATAACTTCTAAACCGGAGTTTACTGAAGAAAATCCCTTTGCAGTAAAACAGGTTGTGACACCTCCAACAGATGTACTCTACAGTAAGAGAGTGCGGGCACTAGCTGAGACGGAGAACCGGGAGAGATGGAATATGGCGAACTTCACTTTATCACCCATAACTCCTACCACCATACTTCCAGCCCCTTTGAAGACTTCGAGTCGCCCTGCATTAATAGCACTGAAAGTGAAGGGGCTAATGCCTAGTGAGATTCCGGCTCGGCAACTGGAAGGTAAAGGTGTCTTGATGCGGCAAAGCAAAGGTGTCTTAAGGGCTGCTAATTCATCCTTCCAGATAAGGCAGGGGACTAAAACATACTCGACCGGGAGATCCCTAGATAGAACCTTGCCCAAAATTCATACAGCACCAAGGCCGCAATTACCTAACTCTTTATTACTCCCACTGCCCCCAGACACTCAGTGTTGTGGTGGCCTTACACAAAGCAACAGGAACCATAGCAAGACATTTCCCCGGAACATACAGGCTGGTAAGGCGAGAGGCTCAGTCAAAAAAGGCATCGGATGAACTCCTCTAGAAGTCTTATCCGGCTTCTGGGTAATCGCTCATGCTACTGACCGCATAATAATGACTTATTTATTTGGCTATCCAGAACCCATATTATGCTTGCTCGTTACTTCTTGAGATTCCTAATGATGGCCTATAAGTTTGAAGTTTGGAATATCTATTTACCATAATGTTTGTGTTGGGTATTATGTCTAGGTGTTCTATCCATAAGAGTTTAGTACACTGTATTGCCTATTATTAGCTCAGTATTTTTTTTTTTTTTTCTTCTGGCTTGTTTAAAATATATGTATAAGGTTATTAGACAGTTAGCACTGTATAACATTAAGTTATGGATAGTGTGGTTTTATGCTCACCTTGTGTTCTGATTCACTATATGTCTCTTGGAGGTGGATTGTAGATCTATGTACTTCTTCCCACCCTTTATCAAAACTTAGATATACAGGTACAAATGTATTAATCTTGCTTGGATTATATTTATTGCATATCCCTAAACTGTTGTAGCAATTATGTTAGTGCTAAGGGGGTCTTTCATTTATTTATTTATTATTTTTTTATTTTTTTTTATATTCTACTAGCTATCCCTACCCTCAGATGAGTAGGACCTATGTCCTAGAGACTGCCCACTGTGAGTTCATGAGCTTTAGTGCTACAGTACTATGAGTGAAATAACTTGGCATCTTCCCGCACCGCCAGCGGCCGAGGCAGTGTGGCATGCTGAGGAATTTTTATAATTTGATCCAGTAGTACACCAGCTCTAAATTAATATTAATTAGGTCCCTCTGAGGTTTTAAATTCAAAGCACTAGTTACATTGCTAGCAGCTATTGTTGCAGATTTAGTATAATATGATCCTGCATAACAGGAAATCTAGTATAAATCTGGTATGTGGAAGATATAGGGTTAATGAGACCTCCTTGTTGCATCATATTTAGATCACTGAGCATACAGCGTGCTGCTGTTAGTACAGAGCTTGCTTAGCATAAGCCTACATGACAGGAAGTGTGTCTGGTGCCCAAATGTCCTTTATTCCTATAGAAACTCCTATAACCTAACCATATTTATGTACTCTTCAGTTTTAACCCCACAATATGGACAGATGTTGCACTTGCAATATACCAGATCTGAATTACCCTCACAAACATATATTTCTATTGTAAATTTACCGTGAGAAAGAAACCTAGTTTATACCTGTTATAATGAAGATACAGTGCTCAGATATTTCAGATCCCTTAACACTTTGCTGTCTATGTCCCCCATAGGTTGTTTAGCTTGCTATATTTTTCTATATATTTTTTTTTCTTTTTTTATATATATACTTTTCAGGTCCAAGAGTGACCGTGTTGAACATTAGAGTACCTCCCTGAGTTTTACAGTTTACATGGGTCCATGAGTGGCCCGTTTCAATAATGGAGGTGCAATCATCTTCTATATAAATTAAAAATGAGGGAAGGCGGAGCGTGCGGGCGTGCTGAATGGCCGCACCTAACTAGAGCTCCTGAAGTGGCGTCGGCGGGGCTCTCTCTTACCCCAACAAAGACAGCTAAAAATGCCTGAATCAGACCTCTGAATGCTTGAGAAGGGTCCGGAGGCCCTCTAATCACAATTTCGGAGACATCATATTAAAGGAAGAGGCTGAAATTGTTACCGCGGTTTAGGCCGCGTTTGAAGCCGGGACCTAAAGTTGGAGGCGCAGTGACGCATCACACCCGATCTCAACAGACAGCCGGAAAGGGTAATTATCTGCAGCAAAACAGAGACCCTGAGAACATCACACATAATGCTCAAATAAGGAACTATATCTATATTTACATGAAGTTTGGGGCATGCCTTTAACAGTCACAATAGCACGTATCTGACACATTATGCCATAAGCAGGAACTTAGTGCCAAAGACCCCATGCACTTTCACTAGCAAGAATCTTATTGAAATAAGGGGGCTACAGAAACATATGTGTGACATTCTGCAGACCGTTGTTCAGCTCCTTTCACACTGAGCTTGTCACCAACTATACATCCCCCAATATTAATCACGCTTGCTGCTACACGGTCAATCTACTCTGCCAAAGCAACATTACTTACTCAGAAACCCCTGCATGTTTACTGACATGGCGCAACGCAGAATCAACAAAACTGATAAGAACTTAAAATCTAATATGGGGTCAGGCTCTGTCAATACCTTTTTTAAAAGCACAGAAAATAAAAAGAAAAAGGCAGACCAACCTCAGATAGATAGCGAAGATGATGAAATATCAGATAATCCTGACACTATGCATACCCCTGTGTCTCCCTCTGGCTCACACACACCACCAGAAGACGGCCCAGTCACATTAAAGGCAATGGAAGCCCTTATCAACCAGGTTAAGACCTGCATCAAAACTGAGTGTGCTGAGCTGAAAAAAGATATTAACGAATTGGGCCAGAGAGTGGAAACACTAGAAGGAGACAGAGAAGAGATTATCAAAGAAATATTGGTCATGTCACACGCCATGGAAGATCAGCAGACACAGATATCGGATTTAGAAAACAAGATAGACGACATTGAGAACAGGACACGGAGAAATAATCTCCGCATACGCGGAGTACCAGAGTCGGTAAAGAGTGAAGACATAATGGAACACTTACAAAATTTATTCCAATCACTGGCTATTTCAGATCAAAGAGTAATTGACTTAATACCAATTGAGAGGGCCCACAGATCTCTACGGCCCAAACCCAGTGACAATCAACCTCCGAGAGATATCATTGTGTGTTTCTCAAGTTACAGAGACAGAGAAAAAATATTTCAGATGGCACGCACTCAGCCCACTTTCTCATTTATGGGCGCGAAAATTCAAATTTACCAAGATCTCTCCACCAGAACTTTACTACTCAGGAAGGAATTTGCTCACTTCACTACCCATCTGCGATCTCTCAAAATTCCTTACAGATGGGGTTTTCCTGTATCGATACAAATCATAAAGAATGGAAGGCGTTATGAATGCTCCTCAACAGGGGATATTGCTGACTTTTGCCAACTCCTCGACATTCCGGCCCCTGAGGCACCACAGCCTTCATCATCCAAACTTCCTACACTCCCACCAAAGCCCCAGAGAAGATTATGGTCTGAAGTCATCAGCAAACAGCGTATCAAAAAGCCCTGTATTGACAATACCAACAAAGGAACTTTTGCAGAAATTATAACCAGCTGAACCCGATCCTTGGAGGTCGTGAGTATGCAGATTCATACATCTCCTAATGGGTGACATTTATCCCCCACGCACACTGACTCTGTGTGCAACAGACTACTCTCAGTCATAATAGAAAGACACTTTCTTAAAATGATATTATATATTATATACTGTTTAAAGTATCTTTAGGTCCTAGTATAAACTCCCCTGATAACTTAAGGGAGCCCCGTCGGGCCACACTTTTCCTCCTTTTGTCTCTCTCTCTAATTCTTATTTTTCTTAACCTCTCTCTCTCTCTAGTTCTTACTTTTCTTAGCCTTTCTCTCTCTCTACACATCCCTCCTGTAAGGACTCTCTCTCCCCTACCCATCCTCCCCCTCTCATCTCTCCCCCTGCTCTTACCTACACGTTAGGCAACTAGCAATTATTGTGGTTATCCGATCAAAAATACTGTTTAAAAGTATTTCATTTTTGTTTGTTGAAATTTATTTGTTGAATTGTTATTGTTATTTATTTAATTCTATTTTTCCAGCTCTCAGGATAACATAATTTATGTAAGAACTTACCTGATAAATTCATTTCTTTCATATTAACAAGAGTCCATGAGCTAGTGACGTATGGGATATACATTCCTACCAGGAGGGGCAAAGTTTCCCAAACCTTAAAATGCCTATAAATACACCCCTCACCACACCCACAAATCAGTTTAACGAATAGCCAAGAAGTGGGGTGATAAGAAAAAAAATGCGAAGCATATAAAATAAGGAATTGGAATAATTGTGCTTTATACAAAAAAATCATAACCACCACAAAAAAGGGTGGGCCTCATGGACTCTTGTTAATATGAAAGAAATGAATTTATCAGGTAAGTTCTTACATAAATTATGTTTTCTTTCATGTAATTAACAAGAGTCCATGAGCTAGTGACGTATGGGATAATGACTACCCAAGATGTGGATCTTTCCACACAAGAGTCACTAGAGAGGGAGGGATAAAATAAAGACAGCCAATTCCTGCTGAAAATAATCCACACCCAAAATAAAGTTTAACAAAAAACATAAGCAGAAAATTCAAACTGAAACCGCTGCCTGAAGAACTTTTCTACCAAAAACTGCTTCAGAAGAAGAAAATACATCAAAATGGTAGAATTTAGTAAAAGTATGCAAAGAGGACCAAGTTGCTGCTTTGCAGATCTGGTCAACCGAAGCTTCATTCCTAAACGCCCAGGAAGTAGATACTGACCTAGTAGAATGAGCTGTAATTCTCTGAGGCGGAATTTTACCCGACTCAACATAGGCAAGATGAATTAAAGATTTCAACCAAGATGCCAAAGAAATGGCAGAAGCTTTCTGGCCTTTCCTAGAACCGGAAAAGATAACAAATAGACTAGAAGTCTTACGGAAAGATTTCGTAGCTTCAACATAATATTTCAAAGCTCTAACAACATCCAAAGAATGCAACGATTTCTCCTTAGAATTCTTAGGATTAGGACATAATGAAGGAACCACAATTTCTCTACTAATGTTGTTGGAATTCACAACTTTAGGTAAAAATTCAAAAGAAGTTCGCAACACCGCCTTATCCTGATGAAAAATCAGAAAAGGAGACTCACAAGAAAGAGCAGATAATTCAGAAACTCTTCTAGCAGAAGAGATGGCCAAAAGGAACAAAACTTTCCAAGAAAGTAATTTAATGTCCAATGAATGCATAGGTTCAAACGGAGGAGCTTGAAGAGCTCCCAGAACCAAATTCAAACTCCAAGGAGGAGAAATTGACTTAATGACAGGTTTTATACGAACCAAAGCTTGTACAAAACAATGAATATCAGGAAGAATAGCAATCTTTCTGTGAAAAAGAACAGAAAGAGCGGAGATTTGTCCTTTCAAAGAACCTGCGGACAAACCCTTATCTAAACCATCCTGAAGAAACTGTAAAATTCTCGGTATTCTAAAAGAATGCCAAGAAAAATGATGAGAAAGACACCAAGAAATATAAGTCTTCCAGACTCTATAATATATCTCTCGAGATACAGATTTACGAGCCTGTAACATAGTATTAATCACGGAGTCAGAGAAACCTCTTTGACCAAGAATCAAGCGTTCAATCTCCATACCTTTAAATTTAAGGATTTCAGATCCGGATGGAAAAAAGGACCTTGTGACAGAAGGTCTGGTCTTAACGGAAGAGTCCATGGTTGGCAAGATGCCATCCGGACAAGATCCGCATACCAAAACCTGTGAGGCCATGCCGGAGCTATTAGCAGAACAAACGAGCATTCCCTCAGAATCTTGGAGATTACTCTTGGAAGAAGAACTAGAGGCGGAAAGATATAGGCAGGATGATACTTCCAAGGAAGTGATAATGCATCCACTGCCTCCGCCTGAGGATCCCGGGATCTGGACAGATACCTGGGAAGTTTCTTGTTTAGATGAGAGGCCATCAGATCTATCTCTGGGAGCCCCCACATTTGAACAATCTGAAGAAATACCTCTGGGTGAAGAGACCATTCGCCCGGATGCAACGTTTGGCGACTGAGATAATCCGCTTCCCAATTGTCTACACCTGGGATATGAACCGCAGAGATTAGACAGGAGCTGGATTCCGCCCAAACCAAAATTCGAGATACTTCTTTCATAGCCAGAGGACTGTGAGTCCCTCCTTGATGATTGATGTATGCCACAGTTGTGACATTGTCTGTCTGAAAACAAATGAACGATTCTCTCTTCAGAAGAGGCCAAAACTGAAGAGCTCTGAAAACTGCACAGAGTTCCAAAATATTGATCGGTAATCTCACCTCCTGAGATTCCCAAACTCCTTGTGCCGTCAGAGATCCCCACACAGCTCCCCAACCTGTGAGACTTGCATCTGTTGAAATTACAGTCCAGGTCGGAAGAACAAAAGAAGCCCCCTGAATTAAACGAAGGTGATCTGTCCACCACGTTAGAGAGTGCCGAACAATCGGTTTTAAAGATATTAATTGATATATCTTCGTGTAATCCCTGCACCATTGGTTCAGCATACAGAGCTGAAGAGGTCGCATGTGAAAACGAGCAAAGGGGATCGCGTCCGATGCAGCAGTCATAAGACCTAGAATTTCCATGCATAAGGCTACCGAAGGGAATGATTGAGACTGAAGGTTTCGACAAGCTGTAATCAATTTTAGACGTCTCTTGTCTGTTAAAGACAGAGTCATGGACACTGAATCTATCTGGAAACCCAGAAAGGTTACCCTTGTTTGAGGAATCAAAGAACTTTTTTGTAAATTGATCCTCCAACCATGATCTTGAAGAAACAACACAAGTCGATTCGTATGAGACTCTGCTAAATGTAAAGACTGAGCAAGTACCAAGATATCGTCCAAATAAGGAAATACCACAATACCCTGTTCTCTGATTACAGACAGAAGGGCACCGAGAATCTTTGTGAAAATTCTTGGAGCTGTAGCAAGGCCAAACGGTAGAGCCACAAATTGGTAATGCTTGTCTAGAAAAGAGAATCTCAGGAACTGATAATGATCTGGATGAATCGGAATATGCAGATATGCATCCTGTAAATCTATTGTGGACATATAATTCCATTGCTGAACAAAAGGCAATATAGTCCTTACAGTTACCATCTTGAACGTTGGTATCCTTACATAACGATTCAATAATTTTAGATCCAGAACTGGTCTGAAGGAATTCTCCTTCTTTGGTACAATGAAGAGATTTGAATAAAACCCCATCCCCTGTTCCGGAACTGGAACTGGCATAATTACTCCAGCCAACTCTAGATCTGAAACACAATTCAGAAATGCTTGAGCTTTCACTGGATTTACTGGGACATGGGAAAGAAAAAATCTCTTTGCAGGAGGTCTCATCTTGAAACCAATTCTGTACCCTTCTGAAACAATGTTCTGAATCCAAAGATTGTGAACAGAATTGATCCAAATTTCTTTGAAAAAACGTAACCTGCCCCCTACCAGCTGAACTGGAATGAGGGCCGTACCTTCATGTGAACTTAGAAGCAGGCTTTGCCTTTCTAGCAGGCTTGGATTTATTCCAGACTGGAGATGGTTTCCAAACTGAAACTGCTCCTGAGGACGAAGGATCAGGCTTTTGTTCTTTGTTGAAACGAAAGGAACGAAAACGATTGTTAGCCCTGTTTTTACCTTTAGACTTTTTATCCTGTGGTAAAAAAGTTCCTTTCCCACCAGTAACAGTTGAAATAATAGAATCCAACTGAGAACCAAATAATTTGTTTCCCTGGAAAGAAATGGAAAGTAGAGTTGATTTAGAAGCCATATCAGCATTCCAGGTCTTAAGCCATAAAGCTCTTCTGGCTAAGATAGCCAGAGACATAAACCTAACATCAACTCTAATAATATCAAAAATGGCATCACAGATGAAATTATTAGCATGCTGGAGAAGAATAATAATATCATGAGAATCACGATTTGTTACTTGTTGCGCTAGAGTTTCCAACCAAAAAGTTGAAGCTGCAGCAACATCAGCCAATGATATAGCAGGTCTAAGAAGATTACCTGAACATAGATAAGCTTTTCTTAGAAAAGATTCAATTTTTCTATCTAAAGGATCCTTAAACGAGGTACCATCTGACGTAGGAATGGTAGTACGTTTAGCAAGGGTAGAAATAGCCCCATCAACTTTAGGGATTTTGTCCCAAAATTCTAACCTGTCAGGCGGAACAGGATATAATTGCTTAAAACGTTTAGAAGGAGTAAATGAATTACCCAATTTATCCCATTCCTTGGAAATTACTGCAGAAATAGCATTAGGAACAGGAAAGACTTCTGGAATAACCGCAGGAGCTTTAAAAACCTTATCCAAACGTATAGAATTAGTATCAAGAGGACTAGAATCCTCTATTTCTAAAGCAATTAGTACTTCTTTAAGTAAAGAGCGAATAAATTCCATCTTAAATAAATATGAAGATTTATCAGCATCAATCTCTGAGATAGAATCCTCTGAACCAGAAGAGTCCAAAGAATCAGAATGATGGTGTTCATTTAAAAATTCATCTGTAGAGAGAGAAGATTTAAAAGACTTTTTACGTTTACTAGAAGGAGAAATAACAGACAAAGCCTTCTTTATGGATTCAGAAACAAAATCTCTTATGTTATCAGGAACATTCTGCACCTTAGATGTTGAGGGAACTGCAACAGGCAATGGTACATCACTAAAGGAAATATTATCTGCTTTAACAAGTTTGTCATGACAAATATTACAAACAACAGCTGGAGGAATAGCTACCAAAAGTTTACAGCAGATACACTTAGCTTTGGTAGATCCAGCAGGCAGTGGTTTTCCTGTAGTATCTTCTGGCTCAGATGCAACGTGAGACATCTTGCAATATGTAAGAGAAAAAACAACATATAAAGCAAAATAGATCAAATTCCTTATAAGACAGTTTCAGGAATGGGAAAAAATGCCAAACATCAAGCTTCTAGCAACCAGAAGCAAATGAAAAATGAGACTGAAATAATGTGGAGACAAAAGCGACGCCCATATTTTTTAGCGCCAAATAAGACGCCCACATTATTTGGCGCCTAAATGCTTTTGGCGCCAAAAATGACGCCACATCCGGAACGCCGACATTTTTGGCGCAAAATAACGTCAAAAAAATGACGCAACTTCCGGCGACACGTATGACGCCGGAAACGGAAAATAATTTTTGCGCCAAAAAAGTCCGCGCCAAGAATGACGCAATAAAATGAAGCATTTTCAGCCCCCGCGAGCCTAACAGCCCACAGGGAAAAAAGTCAAATTTTTGAGGTAAGAAAAAATATGATAATTCAATGCATAATCCCAAATATGAAACTGACTGTCTGGAAATAAGGAAAGTTGAACATTCTGAGTCAAGGCAAATAAATGTTTGAATACATATATTTAGAACTTTATAAATAAAGTGCCCAACCATAGCTTAGAGTGTCACAGAAAATAAGACTTACTTACCCCAGGACACTCATCTACATGTTTGTAGAAAGCCAAACCAGTACTGAAACGAGAATCAGTAGAGGAAATGGTAAATATAAGAGTATATCGTCGATCTGAAAAGGGAGGTAAGAGATGAATCTCTACGACCGATAACAGAGAACCTTATGAAATAGACCCCGTAGAAGGAGATCACTGCATTCAATAGGCAATACTCTCTTCACATCCCTCTGACATTCACTGCACGCTGAGAGGAAAACCGGGCTCCAACTTGCTGCGGAGCGCATATCAACGTAGAATCTAGCACAAACTTACTTCACCACCTCCCTTGGAGGCAAAGTTTGTAAAACTGATTTGTGGGTGTGGTGAGGGGTGTATTTATAGGCATTTTAAGGTTTGGGAAACTTTGCCCCTCCTGGTAGGAATGTATATCCCATACGTCACTAGCTCATGGACTCTTGTTAATTACATGAAAGAAATAACACATTGTATTAGACTATCAAAGTAACTTGCTGTTAGCATCTCCAAAGTCATAGTAGTATGTCAGAACATCATCAGACTAGTCAGTTCACAATTTCCACACAAAATGTTAAGGGTTTTCTCTCCCCACAGAAGCGCTCAATAGCCTTTCATGATTTTCATAAAAAAAACATTGATATTATAATGATACAGGAGACACATTTTAAAAAAACCAATGAACCCTCTCTCTCAAGATTCTACTACGACCAACACTTTTTATGCTCAGGCCCAACGAGACATAATGGAGTCAGTATATCTTTTAGGAAAGGCTCCTCCTTTGAATTATTGAACAAACATTTAGACAGGGAGGGTCGCTTTTTAATAATAGTGGGGCTGTACTTTGGCAGGCCTATTACTCTAGTTAATGTATATGCTCCCAACTGCCCTAAGCCATCCTTTTTTCGCTCAGTGATTAACCACACTATGGACATATCAAAAGGCCCAATATTCCTCAGTGGAGACCTAAATTTTCCCGTTAACCCCATGTTAGATACATCTCAGGGCAAGTCTTATATTAGGAACTCCCAAATCAGATCCAACTGGAGAGCAATAAGCACTCTCCCTCTATTTGACACATGGAGAACCACTCATCCAAACACCAAAGACTTCACTTTTTTCTCAAACCCCCAGCGCTCCTACACCCGTCTAGATTATATTTTTTGCGAACAACAGATGCTTACCTCACTTATAGATTCGAGGCTTCACCACACCTCCTGGTCAGACCATAGCATGGTCTCCTCCACGTTTTTATGGTCCACTAAACCACGACACCAACACAGTTGGAAACTAAATGACCAAATTCTATTAGACCCCTTGATAACTACTGATCTGGCCGAAAAAACTTTAGAATTCTTCTCATTCAATAATTCCACTGCTACCTCAGCTATTAATAACTGGGAAGCATATAAATGTTATATAAGAGGGGTGATTATGGGACACACACACAGACAGCGCAAGCAACGTTCAGCAATGTTTAATTCCTTATCATCTGAGTTTAAGGCCTGCGAAGATGCACTAAAGGGTAACCCCAAATCAACATTATTGCTGCAAAAATCACAACACGCTAGAGAAGATCTAAATCACTATTTAATTAAGAATGCACATATGAGGGCGCTTGCATCTAAATCCAAATTTTTTGTTGAAAACAATAAGGTGGGACGCCTATTGGCGAGATCCTTAAAGAAGAAGAGATACAAAACCCACATTTCTAAAATTACAGACTCCAAAGGTGTCACCCACTCTGATAACACAGCAATAGTTGATCAATTTGCAGAATACTACACCTCACTATATAACCTCCCGAGCACACACCTTGAAGAAAAACACAATAGTATACATACATACTTGGAAAAGGCCCTGCTTCCAACATTGACCGATTCTGATAGAGAAGCTTTAGACGCACCATTCTCACTGCAGGAGGTACTGCTAGCCATAAGAGATCTCCCACAGGGCAAAGCCCCCGGCCCAGACGGCTTTACTCCCAAATATTACCATCTATTTAAATCCCTCCTGGGTCCTCACTTGCTAGAAATGTACAATTCCTTTGACCAGTTTACGCACCTCCCACCCACACTCCTAGAAGCTACAATCTCCATAATCCCTAAACCAGGTAAACCCCCAGATAAAGTTACTAACTACCGTCCTATATCCCTAATAAATGTGGATATCAAATTATACGCTAAACTACTTGCAGTGAGAATCAGTAATTACTTACCGTCCCTAGTACACGTAGATCAGGTAGGCTTTATCCCGGGTAGGGAGGCTAAGGAGAACACCATCCGAGTTTTGCATACCCTATTCTCGGCCACAAACTCTAACTCGCCCCTAGTCCTTCTCTCCACCGACGCCGAGAAAGCTTTTGACAGGGTGGACTGGGATTTTCTCTGGTCTGCTCTGTCAAAGTTTGGATTCTCCCAAGTAATGATCTCACGTATTAAAGCCCTATATAGCAACCCCTCGGCATATATTAATGCAAACAACACCCTTTCGCAAAAGATAATGATAAATAATGGTACGCGGCAGGGATGCCCCCTTTCGCCCTTGTTATTTGCCCTAGCAGTAGAGGCGCTCGCCACAAGGATACGGAATAACCCTCTTATACAGGGGGTCACTTTTGGAGAGCTCCATCAGAAATGTCTGCTATACGCAGACGATATTATATTCACATTGAGCTCCCCCTCTACGTCCCTACCAGCCCTCCTTGAGGAGCTGGAGGAGTATAGAAGCGTCTCCAACTTTTCAATCAATATGGAAAAATCGATGATACTCCCAATACACTTAAATGCAGAAGACATGCACTACATTAAAACCCACACCTCTTTTCAACTGACCTCGAAAATCAAATACTTAGGAATTGATATATCCCCTACTCATACAGAATTATTCAATCTCAATTATGTTCCTCTCCAAATAGAAACTGAAAAGTCCTTAGATTCCTGGCATAAACAAGGCCATCTTTCATGGATGGGGCGCATAAATGCATTAAAGATGAACATCCTTCCCAAATTCCTTTATCTATTTCAAGTCCTCCCCCTAGATCTCCCCATACAATTCCTGCAGAAACAACAGAGAAAATTTGACCGATTTATTTGGTCACATAAAAGACCCAGAGTAAACAGAAATACGTTGTTCCTAAACAGAGCAGATGGGGGGCTCGGATCCCCTAACCTGGTTAATTACTACAAGGCATCTCATTTGGCACGAATAGTTGCATGGAAACGCTCGCTGACGAGCAAACCCTGGGTGCAGATAGAATCCTTTTTAGCGGGGGGGTTAGACTTGGGAGAACAGTGCTGGATCCCACATAAATCGAGGTCCCCAGACATAGGGAGTAACTACTATACAGCCTCCACGCTGCGAATATGGGACAAATCCCTAGTAGAAGATAGATCGTTATCAACGCCAATGTCCCCACTTACTCCACTACTCAATAACCCCCTACTGCTACAAAACCACACCATCCCGACCCCGCGTATGGCTGGAGCCCCCTCCAACGTACCAGTACACATGCTGATACACAATGGCTTGATGCGCCCACAGGCTGAGGTAAGCCAATTAATAGGTTCCCCGTTCCATTTATGGTTTCCATATTTGCAGGCTAGACATGCCATTTTTTCTAGTCCGCACAAAGCAAACTTAACCAGAACACTGACTCCATTTGAAACCTTATGTACATCCCCCTCCATGACTAAAGCTCATATCTCCATAATTTACAAGCTACTAAGTGGATCCTTCCCCACTAAGAGACCTGCATACATCACCAAGTGGGAGAGGGAGCTAGATATAACATTGACAGATGAGCAATGGGGCCATATCTTTATTGAAACCAAAAAGTCGTCCCTATCACTAACTTTAGTAGAAACAAATTTTAAGCTGCTTTCTAGGTGGTACCTTACCCCACACAGAATACGCAGTATTTTTCCTAACTCTTCCCCCCTGTGTTGGAGACATTGTGGAGAAATTGGTACACTCTCTCATATATGGTGTAAGTGCCCTCATATTCAGCCATATTGGCATAGTATAAACACACAAATTAACAAGATAATAGGTAGGTCCCTGGATCTTTCCCCTAGCCTGATCCTATTAAACAATTTCCCAGATGTAACATGTCAGTATCGGAAAAAATTGCTACATGTCATGCTTAATTGTGCTAGACGCCTTATACCAAGATATTGGAAAAAAGCAGACACACCACCATATGGAATGTGGGTTAAAGAGGTGAAACATGTACTTGAACTTGAAAAAATATACTACACACATATAGGTAAACAAGATTTTATTGCTGATGTGATATTCCTCTGGGAGCATTGCGAATGAACCCAGCACAAATGCTTTGATTCAAATTATATGGTCCTCTGTCTTTTATCTTATTGTTTCTGTAACATTTTCTGTGGATCCAGTCTGGAAGTTTGATATAGCCAGTAACAATCTGTAAGGTTGGCAAGTATCATGATTCTATGTGTTATCCCTGATTTAATTGTATTTGCTGTTCACATTTGCCTATAGGCGTATTTATACATTGTATACTGTTTCTTTTCTTTAAACCTGTTTGAAAACAATAAAAAGATATATTGGAAAAAAAAAAAAATTAAAAATGAGGTTTTCATTCATTCAGTTGGGTAACAATCTACGGTATCGAGAGGTCATGACCTTTTATATTATGCTAGCTTTATGGTACCTTATTGTATGTATCTTTTTTTTTTTTTTTTTCAGGTCACAAGGACATAATCAATTCAACTTAAGATATGTTTATAATAATACCCACTGTACTCTTTATTCTTGTTATTGTTCTGTACATCCTCAATAAATTAAAAAAAATAAAAATAAAATAAAAAAAAATTATGTTTTCTCTTGTTAAGTGTATCCAGTCCACGGATCATCCATTACTTATGGAATACCAATACCAAAGCTAAAGTACACGGATGATGGGAGGGACAAGGCAGGTACTTAAACGGAAGTTACCACTGCCTGTAAAAAAAAAACCCTTTCTCCCAAAAATAGCCTCCGAAGAAGCAAGGTATCAAATTTGTTAAATTTG
This sequence comes from Bombina bombina, assembly GCF_027579735.1. Lineage (NCBI taxonomy): Eukaryota > Metazoa > Chordata > Amphibia > Anura > Bombinatoridae > Bombina > Bombina bombina. Next base: position 263,063,330 of record NC_069506.1, on the reverse strand, counting down.
AAAAAGTATGAAGCGCAGACCAAGACTCCGTCTTGTAAATCTGTTCAACAGAAGCCACATTTAAAAAAGACCCAAGTGAAAACCACAGCTCTAGTAGAATTAGCTGCAATCCCTTCAGGTGGCTGCTGTCCAGCAGTCTCATAAGCTAAATGAATTATGCTTTTTAACAAAAAGACAGAGAGGCTGCTGAAGTCTTTTGACCTCTCCTCTGTCCAGAATAGACAACAAACAAGGTGAACGTTTGATGAAAACTGTAGTAGCTTGTAAGTAAAACTTTAAAGCACAAACCACGTCCAATATTGTGTAATAGACGTTCCTTCTTTGAGGAAGGATTAGGATACAAGCATGGAACAACTATCTCTTGAGTGATGTTCTTGTTAGATACCACCTTAGGAAAAAACCCAGGTTGGTACGCAGGACTACCTTATCCGTACGAAGGACCAAATAAGGAGAATCACATTGTAACACAGATAACTTGGAGACTCTACGAGTCGAGGAAATAGCTACCCAAAAGGAACTTTCCAAGATAAAGATTGATATCTATGGAACAAAAAAAGGTTCCAACGGAACTTCTTGAAGAGCCTTAAGAACCAGGTTTAAGCTCCATGGTGGAGCAACAGTTTTAAACACAGGCTTGGATCTAACCAAAGCCTGACCAAATGCCTGAACGTCTAGAATACCTGCCAGACGCTGGTGCAAAAAAAATAAAAAAAAAATAGACAGAGTAAAAATCTGTCCCTTTTAAGGAATTAGCCGACAACCCTTTTCTCAAAAACATCTTGGAGAAAAGATAATATCCTGGGAATCCAGGCTTTACTCCATGAGTAACCCTTGGATTCATAACAATCAGATATTTACACCATATCTATGTTCAATTTTCCTAGAGAAAGGCTTTCATGTCTGTATTTAAGGTATCAATGACTGACTCGGAGAAGCCATGCTTTGATAACATCAAGCGTTCAGTCTCCAGGCAGTCCATCTCAGATTGATTCTATTTAGATGGTTGAAAGGACCCTGAGGTAGAGGGACCTGTCTCAGAAGCAGAGACCGTGATGGAAAGGATGACATGTCCACCAGATCTGCATACCAGGTCCTGCGTGGCTACGCAGGCGCTGTCAAAAACACCAAAGCCCTCTCCTGCTTGGTCTTGACCTCCGGAGGAAATCCCACTCCCCCGGAAAAAAAGTCTGACGACTTAGAAAATCCACCTCCCAGTTCTCAACACCTGGGATATGGATAGCTGATAGACAAGAGTGAGTCTCTGTCCAGTGAATTATTGTAAGACTTCTAACATCACTAGGGAACTCCTGTTCCACCTTGATGGCTGATGTAAGCCACAGTCGTGTATATTGTCCGACTGAGTATGATGTACCTCAGAGTTGCTAACTGAGGCCAAGTCTGAAGAGCATGGAATATCACTCCCAGAATAGTTATTAGAAGGAGGGTCTCCTCCTAAGCCCACTATCCCTGAGCCTTCAGGGAGTTCCAGACTGCATCCCAACCTAAAAGGCTAGCATCCATTGCAACAATTGTCCCATCTGACCTGCGGAAGGTCATACCCTTGGACAGATGGACCCGACAGTCACCAGAGAAGAGAATCTCTGGTCTCTTGGTCCAGGATCAACAGGGGGACAAATCTGTGTAATCCCCGTTCCTCTGACTGAGCATGCATAGTTGCAGCGGTCTGAAATGTAGACGTGCAAACGGTACTATGTCCCTTGCCGCTACCTATTAAGCCGATTTCATTCATGTACTGAGCCACCGAAGGGCGCGGATGGGATGAAAAACACGGCAGAAATTTAGAAACTTTGACAACCTGGACTCCGTCAGGTAAATTTTCATTTCTACAGAATCTATCAGAGTCCCTAGGAGGGAAACCCTTGAGATTGGGGATAGAGAACTCTTTCCTTGTTCACTTTCCACCCATGTGATCTCAGAAATGCCAGTACTACGTCCGTATGAGACTTGGCAATTTGGATGTTTGACGCCTGTATCAGGATGTCGTCTAACTAAGGGGCCACTTCTATGCCCCGCGGCCTAAGGACCGCTAAAGCGACCCCAGAACCTCCATAAAGATTCTTGGGGCTGTAGATATCCCAAAGGAAAGAGCTACAAACTGGTAATGCCTGTCTAGAAAGGCAAACCTGAAAAACAAAGGTGATCTTTAAGCATCACAATGTGAGGATAAGCATCCTTCAAATACATTGTAGTCCTCTATTGACTCTCCTGGATCATAGTTAAGATGGTACGAATAGTTTCCATCTTAAATGACGGAATTCTGAGGAATTTGTTTAAGATCTTTAGATCCAAAATAGGTCTGAAGGTTCCCTCACCTTGGGAACCACAAACAGATTTGAGTAAAAACTCTGTCCCTGTTCCTCTCTTGGAACTGGATGGATCTCGTACACAATGTAAGAATGCCTCCTTCTTTATCTGGTTTGCAGATAATTGTGAAAGGCGAAATCTCCCCTTTTTTGGGGGGGGGGAATCTTTGAAATCCAGAAGATATCTCTGGGATATAAATTCCAATGCCTAGGGATCCTGGGCATCTCTTGCCCACGACCGGGCAAAGAATGAAAGTCTGCCCCCTATAGGATCCGTTACCGGATAGGGGTCCGTTCCTTCATGCTGCCTTAGAGGCAGCAGCAGGCTCCTTGGCCTGCTTATCTTTGTTCCAGGTCCAATTGTCTCCAGACCGCCTTGGACTGAGCAAAAATTCACTCTTGTTTTGCCTTAGAGGAAGTGGATGCCACACCTGCCCTTTAAAAGGCACGAAAATTAGACCTTTTTTGGCCCTTGATTCCTATCCTGAGGAAGGGCATGACCTTTTCCTCCAGTGATATAAGCAATAATCTCCTTCAAACCAGGCCCGAATAGGGTCTGCCCCTTGAAGGGAAGTTAAGTAGCTTATTTATAAAAGTCACGACAGCTGACCATGATATAAGCCATAGCGCTCTGCGCGCCAGTATAGTAAAAAACAGAATTCTTAGCCGTTAGTCTAGTCAAATGAACAAAGGCATCAGAAAACAAAGGAATTGGCTAGCATAAGCTTGTCAAATATATTCATCCAATGGAGTCGCTAACTGTAAAGCCTCATCAAGAGACTCAACCCAGAACGCCGCAGCAGCAGTGACAGAAGCAATGTATGCAAGGGGCTGCAGGATAAAACCCTGTTGAATAAACATTTTTTATCCATTGGATCTAAAAAGCACAACTGTCCTCGCCAGAGGTAGTGGTACGCTTAGCTAAAGTAGAAACTCTTCTCTCCACCTTAGGAACTGTCTGCCAGAAGTCCCGTGGTGGTAACTATTAGAAAACATTCTTCTAAAAAATAGGAGGGGAAGAGAACGGCACACCTGGTCTATCCCATTCCTTATTAAAAAATTTTTTTTAGTAAACCTCTTTAGGTATTGGAAAAACATCAGTACACACCGGCACTGCATATTATTTATCCAGTCTACACAATTTCTCTGGCCCTGCGATTGTACACATTCATTCAGAGCAGCCAAAGCCTCCCTGAGCAACAAGTGGAGGTTCTCAAGCATAAATTTTAAATGTAGAAATATCAGAATCAGGTTAAATCATCTTCCCTGAGTCAAAAAAAAAATCACCCACAGACTAAGCATATTGTGAGGTAGTATCATACATGGTTCTTAAAGCGTCTGTATGCTCTGTATCTACCCCCAGAGCTATCTGCTTTCCTTTAATTTCAGGTAGTCTGACTAATACTGCTGCCAGAGTATTATTCACCACCTTTGCCATGTCTTGTAAAATAAACGCTATGGCCCTTGATGTACTTGGCGCCATTTGAGCGTGAGTCCCTGAAGCGGGAGTCGAAGGGTCTGACACGTGGGGAGAGTTAGTCGGCATAACTACCCCCACGACAGAATCCTCTGGTGATAATGTTTTTAAAGACAAAAAATGATCTTTATTGTTTAACATGAAATCAGTACATCTGGTACAAATTCTAAGATCCCCATCCACCATGGCCTTAAAACATAATGAACACAGAGCTTCCTCTATGTCAGACATGTTAGAACAGACTAATAATGAGACTAATAAGCTTGGAAAACACTTTAAATCAAGTTAACAAGCAAATATATAAAACGTTACTGTGCCTTTAAGAGAAACAAATTTTGTCAAAATTTGAAAAACAGTGAAAAAAGGCAGTAAAACAAACGAAATTTTTACAGTACATGTAATAAGGTAACAGAGCATTGCACCCACTTGCAAATGGATGATTAACCCCTTAATGCAAAAAACAGATTAAAAAAACGACAGACGTTTTTTTTTAAAAACAGACACAACAAAACTGCCACAGCAGAGCTGTGGATTACCTTTCCTAAAAACGATTTTGGAAGTCTTTTTAGCCCTTTAGAAATGTCCTGTAGTATTCATGGGACTGCTGAGGGAATCTGGATAATTCATTTTGTAATTTCAACTGCGCAAAAAAGCACTAAATTAGGCCCCTCCCACTCATATTACAACAGTGGGAAGCTTTAGTTAACTGTTTCTATGCAAAATTTAAGCCAGCCATGTGGAAAAAAACTTAGGCCCCAATAAGTTTTATCACCAAACATATGTTAAAAAATGATTAAACATGCCAGCAAACGTTTTAAAACACATTTTTAGAAGAGTATGTATCTCTATTAATAAGCCTGATACCAGTCGCTTTTACTGCATTTAAGGCTATACCAACATTACAGTGTTATCACCAATGTACGTTAAAAAACGATTAAACATGCCAGCAAACGTTTTAAAACACATTTTTATAAGTATGTATCTCTATTAATAAGCCTGATACCAGTCGCTATCGCTGCATTTAAGGCTTTACTTACATTACTTCGGTATCAGCAGTATTTTCTTAGTCAATTCCATTCCTAGAAAAATATTTTACTGCACATACCTTATCTGCAGGAAAACCTGCACGCCATTCCCCCTCTGAAGTACCTCACTCCTCAGAATGTGTGAGAACAGCAAATGGATCTCAGTTACGTCTGCTAAGATCATAGAAAAACGCAGGCAGATTCTTCTTCCAAATACTGCCTGAGATAAACAGCACACTCCGGTGCCATTTAAAAATAACAAACTTTTGATTGAAGAATAAACTAAGTATAAATCACCACAGACTCTCACGACCTCCTATCTATGTTGAGGCTTGCAAGAGAATGACTGAATATGGCAGTTAGGGGAGGAGCTATATAGCAGCTTTGCTGTGGGTGGACTCTTGCAACTTCCTGTTGGGAAGGAGAATATATTCCATAAGTAATGGATGATCCGTGGACTGGATACACTTAACAAGAGAAAAGAAAAACAACATTAGGCAAAACATTCCACAATGTAACAGTTTAAGAATGATGCAATAAATAACAGCATTTTGCATCCTCGCGAGCCTAGATTTGCCCGTGAAAAAATTTAAAAACAAGTCGAATTAGAAAAAAACTGAAAACCCCAGGTAAGAAAAAAAGTTTAAATAAATTTTCCCAAACATGTTTCCTATACGGTTAAGACTGCAAAAGGGAAATAAACATAGACCTGACTCATGGCAAATAAGTAAAATACATAAATTTAAAACTTAATATTAATACATAAAGTGCCAAAACATAGCTGAGAGAGTGTCTTAAACAATTATACATACTTACCGAAAGACACCCATCCACATATACCAGATAGCAAAACCAGTACTGAAAACGATCAGCAGAGGTAATGGTAATGGTGTATAAGAGTATATTGTCGATCTGAAAAGGGAGGTAGGAGATGAATCCCTAAGACCAATAACAGAGAAGCCTTGAAAAGATTTCATGTGAGAGAAACCATAAATACTCTCTTCACATCCCTCTGACAAACACTGTACTCTGAGAGGAATTGGGCTTCAGAATGCTTAGAAACGCTTATCATAGAATAAATCATAAAAATCAAGCACAAACTTACTTCACCACCTCCATAGGAGGCAAAATTTGCAAAACAGAGTTGTGGGTGTGGTGGGAGGTGAATTTATAGGCATTTTGAGATTTGGGAAACTTTGCCCCCTCCTGATAGGAATGTATATCCCATATGTCATTAGCTCATGGACTCTTGCCAATTACATGAAAGAAAGTACTACTGATTCCATCCACCAAGTCCGGAACAAAACCGGAGTAAAAACTGAGCCTCTCCTCCCTTCCCTCCCACTCCAGTCATTCGACCAAAGTTAGGAATAGAAAGGAAAAGCAAGGTGCAGAGGTGTCTGAAGTTTACAATAACCCACAACCTGTCTAAAAGAACAGGGCGGGCCGTGGACTCAGTATCAAAAAATAAATAAATTTATCAGGTAAGCATAAATTTTCTTTTCTTTTTAATGACACAATGAGTCCACGGATCATCTTAATTACGAATGGGATTCAATACCCAAGCTAGAGTACACAGATGATACGGGAGGGACAAGACAGGGAACCTAAACGGAAGGCACCACTGCTTGAAGAACCTTTCTCCCAAAAGCGGCCTCAGCCGAGGCAAAAGTGTCAAATTTGTAGAACTTTGAAAAAGTGTGAAGAGAGGACCAAGTTGCAGCCTTGCAAATCTGTTCCACAGAAGCTTCATTTTTGAATGCCAATGAGAAAGCTCTCTCGGGAGGCTGCTGTCCAGCAGTCTCAAATGCAAAACATATGATACTCTTCAGTCAAAAAGAAAGAAGTAGCCATAGCTTTCTGTCCCTTGCGTTCTCCTGCGAAAACCACAAACAAAGAAAAAGACTGACGAAAGTCCTTAGTCGCCTGCCGATAAAACCTTAAAACACGGACCACGTCCAAATTGTGCATAAGTCTTTCTTTCTGAGAAGGAGGATTAGGACACAAGAAGGAACAACAATCCTGAAAAATGTTCCGATTCAGAAACAACCTTAGGAAGAAATCCTAATTTAGTACGTAAAATACCTTATCCGAATGGAAAATAAGATAAGGAAACTCATACTGTAATGCCAAGAGCTCTGACACTCTCCGAACAGAAGAAATAGCAACAAGAAATAAAACTTTCCAAGATAAAAACTTAATATCGAGGGAACGCAAAGGCTCAAACAGAGCCCCTTGAAGAACTCTGAGGACTAAATACAGACTCAATAGCAGTAGTGAGCACAGCATTCAGCCGAAACGCGTATACTGTATGATCTATTTTTGTACCTGTGTCCTCCATGGATTTTAATACTTTTCAACAATAAAAGTTTAATGTTTTATGTACTTTTGTTGTTGCTTCAACCTTCCTTTTTGGCTGACTAAATACAGACTCCATGGAGAAGTACCTGGTTTGAACACAGGCCTGATCCTGACCAAGGCCTGACAAAATGATTGTACATCTGGGACATCTACAAGACGTTTGTGTAGCAAAATAGATAAAGGCAGAGATATGACCCTTTAGGAAACTTGTCAATAAACCTTTCTCCAAACCCTCTTGGAGAAGGGACACAATTCTAGAAATCCTAACTCTACTCCATGAGTAGCCCATGGATTCACACCAATCCATATCTTATGATAAATTTTTCTAGTGACAGGCTTACGAGCCTGAATCATGGTCTCAAAGATCGAGTCAGAAAAACCTATCACTAATGAAGGCAAAGAGAATGACTGGGGTGGGAGGGAAGAGCTATTTAACAGCTCTGCTGTGGTGCTTTTTGCCTCCTCCTGCTACCAGGAGGTGAATATCCCATTAGTAATTAAGATGATCCGTGGACTCATCGTGTCTTAAAAAAGAAATACAAATAGTTTTAGGGGGCAGTTTTGAGAATTACAGGTGCTATGACCATTCCAAATGGGCACTGGAGCCACTGAAATAGGTGGCTAAAAATCTTTCAGAATTGGGGTATGCTGATGCAATTACCTTGGGTTGTCTCCTTTACAAATATATAGCTTTAGGGGTCAATTTTGAGAATTTGGGCAGTTCTGCTACACCAAATGAGAGTTACCCCATTGCATAATTTTAGAACATGGTATACATAAGCTGCAGATAAAGAACTTAGAATGATAAAAAAAAAGCAAAATATATATACGTGTGGCCGAATCAGAGGATGCCAAATAAGAAATGGTCAATTAACAAATTTTGAGATATTTTTCTACAGTTAGAAAGCTACAGGTTTCTGGTGAATGTGAATCTTTTTGGGTAAATTTACAATAATTTCTTAATTTTGTGAATAAATAGCTAGTTAAAACGGTTATCCACTGAAAGCTCTTTTTATGAAAATAAATAAAAATAGATAAAATAAAATATATAGGTATCATAGATAAATAAAAAAAAACAATGACTTAATTTCTGTCTAAATGGAGTGATAGTAAAAATGCTAAAAAGTCTCCAGTACTTTGAGCACATTTTCCCCTAAAATTCTTGATAGTGAAGTAGTTAACACATTTCGATGATACATATACATTTTACATTTAATATGATATTAGTGAAATATTTTAATATATGTTTACATGTGTTTTATTATACTTTTATTCTAGCAATAATACTTTACTTCAGGTCTCCGGTCGTGCTAAATTATTTTTTGCCCTCGAGCGCAACACATAACTCACAACTTGTAATATGAGCGATGTTCAGCAAAGACACACTATCCACTGATAGTATAGGGCGTGCTAAAGAGATGTCTGACATGCTCTGGCAATTCTTTATAGCATTGAAATATTAGATTGTGTGCTATTTTGAGCTTGGGCCTTCAATATTGATAGTGTGACCTGTGTTATATCAATTGTGCTCCACTTGTAATCTGGGCCGTTATGGGGAAATAGGTTTTCATTACTTTCAGTATACAGTTACCCTTTTTAAATACAAAAGCATTGCTGCACAACCACCATGTTAATCCTGAATATTCCGTTATTATTCATTGGCTGCACAGCTTCCACATATATTGACCATTTTTAGATTTCCTGCAATATTTAGGGCCATTCTGTACAGTGTCCTATTTCTGAGTCAGTTTTAAGAGGATCAGTTTGTGTTTTAGGTTAGGTGGTTGTTAAAACATTTTACTTTTTATGTTCAGGGGCACCATATTGTGCGTTTAGTGATTTTGGTGCTCTGCGTGATCCATGCAAACATCTCAAGCACAACATTTATATGCCGATAACAAAAAACGCAAAAGCGTTAGAGAACTTGTACTATAAACATTACAACCCTTTAACGATTAATAAAACACAGTATATTCCTTTATAAACAGCATACCATTTCTTAAAAATGGTTTCCAATTGACCTCTACCATCACATTTACAACTATTACATTCTGATTACAGTACTGCACTCTCTTTCTGATGGTTCTATGTATACAAAAGTAAAATGATATAACACTACCTTTAGGTTGCCTGTATAAGCTGTATTATGACATGTAAATATTGCCTAATGATATAAGATATTATTGTTTACACTTAGTCTCCTCTCCCATTTTACAGAGGCAAAATTCCAAAATCCAAACTATTTTAAAATTAAAACCTTGTTGCAGTCCCAAGCAATTTGGATAAAAGGTTTTCTACCTATACTTTGTTATTTTTTGTATCCTTTGTTGAAAAGCAAGTAGGCTTAGGAGTGTGCACGTCTGAAGCACTATATAGCAGCATTTGTTTATACATACTTATGAAAATGCTCTCTAAACACAGCTAATGCTGTGTAAAAGCATTTGAGCAAAACTGCTGACATATAGTTCTAGCACATGCACACAACCTACCTAGATATTCTCTTAAACAAACAATACCATAGGAACAAGGTCAACTTGAAAACCAAAGTAAGTTGGCAACTTTAAAATTAAATTGACACAAAGATGTGAGTATCCAGATCTCTGTATGTTGCACATTCACATAAATAAATCTGGTTCTGATAAAATAGTCTAATGTTGCGACCCGCTGCAAGTGTTATACCGCTTAGACAAACTAATGGTGAATGCATATACTGTATGCTGTCATATCCCTTCCAAATGATCAATTTTACCCGCTGTAATGTATTAAATTGTTTACATAAAAATAGCTCATTTACCTTTATTTTCTTATTAAAATAGCCTATTTTGCAAGTTGAAACCACCACCTATACTGAAATGTAAATACTGCAGTATTCTCTGATAGAGAATATATGTAACCAACTTCCCTGTGGCAGATGGATGAGTGTTTTGTATCTGAAATAGATGGTTTTGCTCACTGAACACTCCACCTATAATAATCATCATTTAAATACCTAACTATATACTATGTGTATATATAGAGAACATGAGCAGGTCTGCATTACCTACAGGCTCAGCTCATTTAAATGGGCATGCCCTTGAGAACAATGAGTGATGGCTTCAATGAGGAAAAACTGCTATTTCAAATAGGAAAATAAGATTAAAGGAATAATTTCCCATACATTTAAAACTGCAGCAGGTAGTAATAGGGAACATAAGGAGAAACACGATTTACAGTATAGTGATCCTTTAAGTAGTAAGGTTTGAGGAAACGCAGCATAACAACATTTTATCTATCCTGAACTACACCTGAGAGCCTTCCAGGTAGGTCTATATAAACAAGACAATGACACTTACCTTCAGTAATATTATTGTCATTATCGGCCTGAAAGAGAATTAAAGATGACACAGTTAGACACTTTTGTAAAAAAAAATTTTAAGACAATACAGAATTTATACAAAGTGATTAACAGGAGGCTACCATGAGTACTTGTGTACCTTATAGAACAGCTGTCAATTAAACCAAGTATATTTGCTAAAATGCAAAAGCTAGTTTTGTGCTACTGATTTGTTTTGCTATACTAAAGCTTCTATTTACATAAATGAAAAACCATCAAAAGAGGGATAACACTACCTACCTACATATTCTCTGAATTATGAGCTCTTACAAACAAAAAACAAAACTCAAATGCATCTGGTAGGTAGATAGGAGGTACTCACAAAACTGCACACAGTGCTGAATTATATAACATTATTTTAGCGATAACTTAAAAAATGAAAAGTATTTCCAAATTTTTACGTGTAAAGTTGGACTCCGCTCCAGGATCTATTGATCGCAGGAATGCGCAATTCCTATTGCCCGACTCCCAGGACACACAGTTTTTTTTTTTTGTTTTTTTTAACAGTGGCAAGCAGGTGTGCGACGGAAATGTGAACTTGAGAGCAGGAAAATAAACCCTGGTGCTGGTAATCTAGTGGTATATCTCCCAGGTCACTGCCACCTTCTGATGTTTGACTCTTGCTGTGATGTCACACAGTGGCGAGCCTGCTAGCTTCAATTGAAACCTTAGATGCAGGCACGTACTGGGAGAGAATGCAGGAGGCATGCATTGTGGGAGAGCTGTAAGTCAGAAGGTTGCTTGCTCTTGTCAAGGAGTATAAAGGAGTTGTTTAGCTAGGACGTAGTAAACTGGTGAGGATAACGTTAGTGGGTGACAGTCAGGTTGGATGAGTAAATTTGGGGCATCACATCTTGTCTCGGATTATAGCAAATTCGGCAACAAGCAGGTTCTGCAGGATGCTTTGCAGTATAGACAAGGGCCATCGCAAGTCTTCATCAGCCTAGACAGACGGCACTTATTCCTGATACTACCCCAGGAACGGAAGTATCACATTACGCCCCTGCATCAGTGCACAGCATGTGTAACCTCATCACCCACTTGTACTGAATTTCTCGGTTATATGTGATCTCGCAACCGCAAGTCTCAATGCTGTACACTGATGCAGAGGCAGATCTGTGCAAGGAGCACACAGAATGTAAATCATAGTCCTCATCTAAACTGTGCAGTTAGTGATGCGTCGATGAAGAATAGAGAACACATTGCCGGTCTCTGGGAATAGTAAATGTGCTGCAGAACTTTTGTAAGCCTGTGCAATGCGCTTTACAGACATGCGACGGCTGCAGGCACCTTGGGCAGTAGGAGATGTGTAGAATGTGTTACAGGGACCTAGTGCAGCACATTTACTATTCCCAGAGACCGGCAATGTGTTCTCTATTCATCACATCCCTTGAGACAGTTGGCCCGGACAGATCCACCAAGAGGGGGATTCCCTCGTTCGGTTGTCCAGAGAGATCTGTTGGGATAGATCTGAGTGATCGCCGTTCCATTGTCTCAACATGAAGAGGTCTGAGAAGGAACCTGGCGGATGGAATGACATCTATGCTGGATACCATGAGCCCAATCACCTCCACCGATGGCCTTGAGGAGGTCTGAAGGGCAAGACAGCTGGACGCAATCTTGCAACGTCTGATCTGTCAGGAAAATCTTCATGGAAATGGAATCTATTATCGTTCCCAGGAATTCCACTCTGTTGCTGGGAACCAGGGAACTCTTTCCTACGTTTATCTTCCATCCATGAGCTCAAAGGAGAAGAAGAGCCCTCAAATGATCCTCTACAAGACGGAGCCTGGACCAGGATGTCGTCCAGATAAGGTGCCACTGCAATACCTCTGGCTCTTGCCACTGCGAGCAGCGCTCCCAGAACCTCCGTGTTGGTCCATAAATGCAAATCTTAGGAACCTGAAGTGATCCTTGTGGATTGGCACGTGAAGGTAAGCATCCTTCAAATTTATTTTAGTCATGAACTGTCCCTCTTGAACTAGGGGCAGAATAGACCCGATTGTCCCCATCTTGAACAATTCGACCGACAGAAACCTGTTTAGGCACTTTAAGTCTAGAATTAGACTAAATGTGCCCTCCTTCTTTGGGACCACAAAAAGGTTTGAATAATACCCCAGACCTCTTTCTGCCAGAGGTACTGGTACAATTACTCCAAGAGAGGAGAGATCCCTCACACACTCTAGAAAGGCATCAGGTTTGACAGGAGGAATTTGCCCATGGGCGGATGAGTCTGGAACCCTATCCTGTAACCTTGGGTGATGACCTCCAGAACCCAAGGGTCCTAAACATCTCTCATCCAAGTCTCTGCAAAAAGAGATAGTATGCCCCCTACGCGATCCAGAGACAGATCAGGGGCCGCCCCTTCATACCGACTTTGTCTCGGCGGGCTTCTTGCTCTGCTTGGCTTTGTTCCAAGATTGAGCTGGTTTCCAAGATCCCTTGGACTGCTCGGTTTTCGTGGCAGGCTGCTGGCGTTGGGACGAAAAGTAGACCCCTTAAGCTTATTCTTCTTATCCTGCGGTAGGAAAGCATCCTTGCCTCCCGTGATCGTGGATATAACAGAACTTTACCCTGAAACGGGAGGGATAGTAATCTAGACTTGGAAGTCATGTCAGCAGACTACAACTTTAACCACAGGGCCCTATGGGCTACAACAGAAAAACCTGATGTCTTGGCATTCAGGCAAATAAACTGCATATTTGCATCACAGATGAATGAATTAGCTACCCGTAAGGTCTTAATTCGTTCCTGTATTTCCGAGGGGAGTCTCCACCTCGAACCATAGCTGACAGAGTGTCACACCAGTAGGTAGAAGCTCCAGCCACCGCAGTGACCGCTACAGCCGGTTGAAAAATTAACCCTTTTTCTCAACATGGATTCCAATTTTTTATCCATGGGCTCCTTGAACGAAGAGCTATCTTCGAGCGGGATAGTTGTGCGCTTAGCGAGCATGGAGATAGCACCATCCACCTTAGGGATGGCCCCCCACAGCTCAAGCTGAGAGTCCGGAACGGGGAACGTTTTTTTAAAAGAAGTAGAGGGAGAAAAGGACAAGCCAAGATTCTCCCATTCGTTCTTAATAATATTAGCCATCTTAACGGGAACCAGGAAGGTCTGGAGGCATCACCCTGTCCTCGTAAACCCTATCTAGCTTAGGGATCGAAGGTTTCTCCAGTAGTTTCAGCTCCTGAACCTCTAATGTAGCAAGCACCTCTTTCAACAGAAAGCACAAATGCTCCATCTTAAACTTAAAGTCTGGAACCTCCACAGCCAGAGATCTAGATATCGCCGATTCCGACCCAGAAAGAGCGTCCTCCGAAGAGTCTGAGTCGTCTTTATCAGCGGATAACCTGTCAGAGACATCCAACGGAGTAGATGACCCCTGGTACAGTTAGCTATATTTTACCTTTCGCTTAGCAGGGCGTGGTAAGGCATTGAAGGCCGCAGAGACCACCGTTTGTAACTGACCAGCAAAATCTGGCGGCCAAAAGGCCCCTACCTCGGGAGGATTAGTAGTGCCCTGGGGAGCTGCATGTCTAATCTGAGAAATGTAGGGAACGCACCTCGCGGGACGGAGAACCCTCAGGAGGTGGACGGCTCAGTTGTACTAAATATCTTATTCTTTTTAGATATTGCAATCTTATCAAAGCATATGGAACATAGTTGAGCAGGCGGATCAACCAGAACCTCCTCACAATAAACACAGGTATTAGATTTGGTTAAAGAGGGAGGAGTACCCTCTAACAGAGTCCTCCATAACTTGCCCCTTTATTACGGACTAGATAGAAATTAAATGGCACCTTTATATCCCAATGGCCGAGTCACTCACCACCTCCTATGACCCGGACCACAGAGAAAACGCCAGTCAAGAAAGAGGAAGTTAAAGAGGCCACACCCGTTCACATGGAGTGCCATGCAGGACCCCACCTGCACTAAAGAGAAAAAGCGCCAAAAAAAGAAAAAGGCTGTGTCTATATCTCTCCAAGGAAACCTGACTGTTCCACATTGACTGAGCCTCATCTTATACATGTCCCAGCATTAAACACAAAGAATATTATGCATAAATCCCCCCTGTTCGATAACCCCCTTTCTGAGGATATTAACCCTTGATTCTATACAGATAAAAGGAGACAAACTGTGACCCTGTCTTCTTGCGTTATCCTATGTATATAAATGAAACAATCTTACCAAAATCTATGCCGTGGAACAGGACAGGGCAGTAGCATCGCTCCTGACATGGACTTGATTGCAGAAAGCAGGCAGCGAAACTCGGCAACGCTGATTGCTTATGGAGCTGTTAATCCGAGTAGGGATGGTTTTGCAGAAAGACTCTCCCTGCATCTCCGGACTCTAACTTTCATCCATGCTCCCACTGAGAGTGTGACAGGACTACTTAAAACTCCAGTCCCATTCCTAAGAGTACTACCCTCCATAAGAGAATACTCCGAATCTTCCGACACTTCTCTGCCAACCTCCTGTGACGAAAGGCAAAGAATGACTGGGGGATGAGGGGAGGTATTTAAGCCTTTGGCTGGGGTGTCTTTACCTCCTCCTGGTGACCAGGTTCTTAATTCCCACAAGTAATGAATGAAGCCGTGGACTCTCCTCCCATTAAGATGGAAATGGGCCTAGATCAATACAAGCTAAAATTAACCCCTTCACTGCTGGGCATAATACACGTGTGGTGCGCAGCGGCATTTAGCGGCCTTCCAATTACCAAAAAGCAATGCCAAAGCCATATATGTCTGATATTTCTGAACAAAGGGGATCCCAGAGAAGCATTTACAACCATTTGTGCCATAATTGCACAAGCTATTTGTAAATAATTTCAGTGAGAAACCTGAAGTTTATGAAAAAATTAACGATTTTTTTAATTTGATCTTTTGTCATTTTTTATAGTAAATTATAGGATATGATGAAAATATTGGTATCTTTAGAAAGTCCATTTAATGGCGAGAAAAACGGTATATAATATGTGTGGGTACAGTAAATGAGTAAGAGGAAAATTAAAGCTAAACACAAACACAGCAGAAATGTAAAAATAGCCCTGGTCAACAAATGGAAAAGTGCTATGGTCACTAAGGGGTTTCTTCAAGAGAAGATTTAGTCACAACTACAGCCCAAAATGTATTTTAGATTCTTAACAGACCATTAATAGGGAATTTATTTTACTCAAAAATATTCTGCCTAAGAAAAAATATTTTAAAAATGTATTGTATTGCTTTGATTTGTGAAAAATGTATCTTTCTGTGTTGAATAAAACTACTTGTCCCTATCAGCCTATGAGCAATTAATACCTAGGTATAAGTAATGCACTTTTTACAAAATTTGCAATGCCGTCCCTTGATTTTGCGCAACCTATTGGACTAGAGTAGGACATGTCAATCACTCCGAATGAGTGAGTATCAGGAAGATTGATCTCAGCACCTTTGAGGTGTCAGAGAAAAAAGCAGCAGTTTCTGCTTCTTAAAAGGGACATTAAACACCTTTGCACCAACTAGGTTACACTGCAGATATATGAAGATTTATTACGCATGTGCAAACAGGACAACACTAGAATGACATGAAACCCAGATTACAACATGGCAGCACCCATGAGTAGAGGGAGGCGGGCATAACCTCAATACTATGCTTATAATTTGTATTTAGTGTTTAATGTCCCTTTAAATATATGTCAGCAGGCTCGATTATATCAACCTGCTCCACATAGCCTAAAATACAGCTTCATAAATCTACTGTGTGTTAAATTAACTTTAAACTTGTTCTTTTTAAAATCATTTTGCATAAAAACATAAATTATGCTTACCTGATAATTTTCTTTTCTTCCGATGGAAAGAGTCCACAGCTGCAGTCATTACTTTTGGGAATTAAGAACCTGGCCACCAGGAGGAGGCAAAGACACCCCAGCCAAAGGCTTAAATACTCCTCCCACTTCCCTCATCCTCCAGTCATTCTGCAGAGGAACAGTAGAAGAAATATCTGGGTGAAAGAGTGCCAGAAGAATAAAAAAACAACATGCCCCTCATAAGACGGGTGGGGAGCTGTGGTAAGCATAATTTATGTTTTTCTTCCTAAATGGAAAGAGTCCACAGCTGCATTCAATACTTTTGGGAAAACAATACCCAAGCTATAGAGGACACTGAAGGCCAAAAAGGGGGGGGGGGGGTACAATTGGCGGCACATTCTGAGGGCACCAGGCCCGAAAAACCACTACCCAACAAAAAAAACCTGCTTCGCCCGAAGCCAAGAAAAACAGAGAGGGAAAAGGCCCCAAGGACACTTATCAGCAGATAGCCCGGAACATAGGTAGAGACTGCAACATCAGACACAACTGAGCCAACAGTCCTCCGGAAGACACCGTCGCCCAATAGTCTGTCCCCCACCACACACCCTTTACTAGCAAAGGGAACTCCCGCAGAAACTCCCAAAGGAATAAGGCACGGAAGAACCAAATGGGAACCGAAAAGGTACCACAAACTCCATAAAAGGAAAAAACACCAATCAACCAAGCTCGCAAGACCTAAAAGGGTCCTGACAACAAGGGGAGGCAATGACCAATCAAAATAGAACCACCAGGTTTAGATCCGGAAGCAGAACAGAGAAAAAGTTCTCCCATCATCCTGCAAAGGATTGGAACAGCTAGCTAGCACTCAGTCAATGGGCAAACAGCTGTAGCTGGTTTCAAAGAACAACCCTTCACTTGCCAGGCAGCAAGTCAACCAGCGCCTAGGAACAACTGAAAACGGAGACCAAACATCATCCAAACTCAGAACCCAGAGGAGTTCTGGCAAATTACATGTAGCAGACCCAGACGAGGTAAACACCTAAGTCAAGAACACACAACCATCCTCAGGATGACACAGAAGAATGCTTGCTAGAAGTGGCTACCAAAATGTAGAGTGCTAAACTTCCATCACAGAAGGTACACTATAGGCAACCGAAACCGCAAGACCTACACATAGGTCACAAAATAGCAGAGCCCAGAACCTCAATGAGGACCAGTGCGCCCCCACGATCCAAGGAACAACGGATCTCAGGACCTACCCCCAGCCGGGCCAGCCCAAGCATCCACAGGTCTGAAACAAGGGGACCAGAAAAACCCCAGACTCAAACAACAAGCGGAAAAAATGGCACAGCCATTACCATAGTGCTCGGGTGCCAACCCGAAATACCACATGGAAACCGTCGACAATACATTAGACCTAGAGGTCTAGCTAAAGGCCCAACATAGATTCAAGGCGGAGCCAGCAACTCTCCAAATGGAAAGAACAACCCAGAGAGCGTACCTCTCTCCGAAATAGGTTAACCCGTCTGTCCTAACCTGCTGAAACCAGGAGAATCCCAAAGATAGGGACCACACTTCCGAAGGAAGGATATAAGCCCCCCTTTGTCGGCAAGCGGGCCGTAAGGACAGAGTACCTGCCCCCAGGGCACAGCCGTAGGCTGAACCAAGAGAACAAAAAACTCCAACGCCCTGACCTGGAAGGAATCCCCTGAAGATCTAACTGGCTAGCACAGAGACAAGGTGCCATAGCGAACCCCTTTGCTTGCAGCAAAGTCATCACACTATTTCAGAAAGCCAATTCAGGGAAACCGACCATGGGCAAAAGGCAAACCCAGGGGGCATCGGCATCCAGAATAACCTGGTCTACTGAACCAGATCAACAAGCCCAACCAAAGGACACCGCCCAAGTTTCCTGGAACTGGGGAACCCCGGACCAGCTCTAGATCCTAACAGTCCGTTACAACCCGTAACAGGATCCACAAAGGAAATGCTGAGTGAAAAAAAACTCATCCACCAGGAGAACCAGAGCGAGGAAAGGTCCGAGCTCCACAAATAAAATAAAAATCCGGAAACTGAAATCCCCCATCTGATATAAAACCAGACTCCCGGGAGATACCATACAATGTCCAAAGTAAAATGGACAACGAGAAAAACTTGCAAGTCCCACCCAGAAGACGAGACCACCCCTTGCCAAAGTCCAACGCTCCAAGGAGCTAAGGAAGCAAAGACCGAAACAACGTCACTAGAGTCCTAGCCGCAACACCTACGACCAAGAGCAAGGGGATACCTCGAGGACAAAGTCGCTCCAACAAAGGCTAGCCTCCACATCACCCCCAAAATGAGAGGAGACGAAGGATGCGGAGCATCCCCCAGCTCCGGGTAGAAGCCCTAAACAGAGCTCAAGGAGACCACACTGCCCATGTCCCTACAAAGGAACCAACTCCCGAAGGGAACCAGGTCCCCCTAAGGAATGGACGAAGTCCGCAAGGTCTCAAGACGAGGAGCACAGCAAGAACAAGTCCAAGTACAATTCCAGAGCCTCAAAGCCCAAACCGCTCAAACAGCGGTAAGAGTGCGCTAAGCGCCCAATCCTCCCCAGAGAGGAAAAAAAAAAAAACTCTAGGCCCCGAGGAAATAGGAGCAAAGAGTGACGAAGCGGAACTCCACTGACGCAGTCACCATATTGAGTACTGAATAAGGACTGACACAATCCTCATGCGGATCCTTTTTAGAGTGATTAGCTGAACTTGTAAAGGAAAAACAAGAATATACACAAATAATGTGAGCACTCAGCGCCCCACCGGACCAGCCAGGCAGAACTGGCGCCACATGTCTGAACAAGCCACAGGACAGAAGATCTGAATCCCAGCAGGACCAGCTGCAGCTTGGTTCATAACTGCCAAGATGGCTAAATCCTCCCTCAGAGGGGAAGGTAAAACAAACAAACCTAGGACTAACGAGTCCCTTAACAAGCTTCCGAAGAAGCAAACAGAGAGAATCGATCCCAGAAGTTCCCGAAGGAAACACATAATCGAAAATAAAAGACATCCTAACCGGATAAAAGAAAATTATAAGGCAACCCGTAGGTTAACGCCCAGGAAGAAAACAGAATTTATGCTTACCTGATAAATTACTTTCTCCAACAGTGTGTCCGGTCCACGGCGTCATCCATAACTTGTGGGAAATATTCTCTTCCCCAACAGGAAATGGCAAAGAGCACAGCAAAAGCTGTCCATATAGTCCCTCCTAGGCTCCGCCCACCCCAGTCATTCGACCGACGGACAGGAGAAAAAACAGGAGAAACTATAGGGTGCCGTGGTGACTGTAGTTAAAGAAAGAAATTCATCAAACCTGATTAAAAAACCAGGGCGGGCCGTGGACCGGACACACCGTTGGAGAAAGTAATTTATCAGGTAAGCATAAATTCTGTTTTCTCCAACATTGGTGTGTCCGGTCCACGGCGTCATCCATAACTTGTGGGAACCAATACCAAAGCTTTAGGACACGGATGAAGGGAGGGAGCCAATCAGGTTACCTAAACGGAAGGCACCACGGCTTGCAAAACCTTTCTCCCAAAAATAGCCTCAGAAGAAGCAAAAGTATCAAATTTGTAGAATTTGGCAAAAGTGTGCAGGGAAGACCAAGTCGCTGCCTTACATATCTGATCAACAGAAGCCTCGTTCTTGAAGGCCCATGTGGAAGCCACAGCCCTAGTAGAGTGAGCTGTGATGCGTTCGGGAGGCTGCCGTCCGGCAGTCTCATAAGCCAATCGGATGATGCTTTTCAGCCAAAAGGAAAGAGAGGTAGCAGTAGCTTTTTGACCTCTCCTCTTACCAGAATAAACGACAAACAGAGAAGACGTTTGTCTGAAATCCTTTGTTGCTTCTAAATAGAACTTTAAAGCACGAACTACATCTAAATTGTGTAACAAACGTTCCTTCTTTGAAACTGGATTCGGACACAAAGAAGGCACAACTATTTCCTGGTTAATATTCTTGTTAGAAACAACCTTTGGAAGGAAACCAGGTTTAGTACGCAAAACAACCTTATCTGAATGGAACACCAGATAGGGCGGATTACACTGCAGAGCAGATAACTCAGAAACTCTTCTAGCAGAAGAAAAACAGAACTTTCCAAGATAACATCTTGATATCTATGGAATGTAGAGGTTCAAACGGAACCCCTTGAAGAACTGAAAGAACTAAATTCAGACTCCAGGGAGGAGTCAAAGGTCTGTAAACAGGCTTGATCCTGACCAAAGCCTGAACAAAAGCATGAACATCTGGCACAGCTGCCAGTCGTTTGTGTAACAAGACAGATAAAGCGGATTCACACCAACAGATATATCTTTTCCATATTTTATGGTAAATTTTTCTAGTTACAGGTTTTCTGGCTTGTACCAGAGTATCTATCACAGAATCCGAAAACCCACGCTTAGATAAAATCAAGCGTTCAATTTCCAAGCAGTCAGCTGGAGGGAAACTAGATTTGGATGTTCGAATGGACCCTGTACTAGAAGATCCTGTCTCAAAGGTAGCTTCCATGGTGGAGCCGATGACATATTCACCAGGTCTGCATACCAAGTCCTGCGTGGCCACGCAGGAGCTATCAAGATCACCGAGGCCCTCTCCTGTTTGATCCTGGCTACCAGCCTGGGAATGAGAGGAAACGGTGGAAACACATAAGCTAGGTTGAAGGCCCAAGGCGCTACTAATGCATCCACTAGAGTCGCCTTGGGATCCCTGGATCTGGACCCGTAGCAAGGAACCTTGAAGTTCTGACGAGATGCCATCAGATCCATGTCTAGAATGCTCCATAATTGAGTCAACTGGGCAAATATCTCCGGGTGGAGTTCCCACTCCCCCGGATGGAATGTCTGACGACTCAGATAATCCGCCTGCCAGTTTTCCACTCCTGGGATGTGGATCGCAGATAGGTGGCAGGAGTGATCCTCCGCCCATTTTATGATTTTGGTCACTTCTCTCATCGCCAGGGAACTCCTTGTTCCCCCTTGATGATTGATGTAAGCAACAGTAGTCATGTTGTCTGATTGGAATCTTATGAATCTGGCCTTTGCTAACTGAGGCCAAGCCCTGAGAGTATTGAATATCGCTCTCAGTTCCAGAATGTTTATCGGGAGAAGAGACTCTTCCCGAGACCATAGACCCTGAGCTTTCAGGGAGTCCCAGACCGCGCCCCAGCCCACTAGACTGGCGTCGGTCGTGACGATGACCCACTCTGGTCTGCGGAAGCTCATTCCCTGGGACAGGTGATCCTGGGTTAGCCACCAACGGAGTGAGTCTCTGGTCTTCTGATCTACTTGAATCACTGGAGACAAGTCTGTATAGTCCCCATTCCACTGTTTCAGCATGCACAGTTGTAATGGTCTTAGATGAATACGCGCAAAAGGAACTATGTCCATTGCTGCAACCATCAACCCTACTACTTCCATGCACTGAGCTATGGAAGGTCGTGGAACAGAGTGAAGAACTTGACAAGCGTTTAGAAGTTTTGACTTTCTGACATCTGTCAGGAAAATCTTCATTTCTAAAGAATCTATTATTGTCCCCAAGAAAGGAACTCTTGTCGACGGAGACAGGGAACTCTTTTCTATGTTCACCTTCCACCCGTAAGATCTGAGAAAGGCCAGAACGATATCTGTGTGAGCCTTTGCCTTTGAAAGAGACGACGCTTGTATCAGAATGTCGTCCAAGTAAGGTGCCCCTGCAATGCCCCTTGGTCTTAGAACCGCTAGAAGGGACCCAAGTACCTTTGTGAAAATCCTTGGAGCAGTGGCTAGCCCGAATGGGAGAGCCACAAACTGGTAATGTTTGTGTCTAGAGGCTGCAGAGTTGGAGGCCGGTCCGTTCCTGAAATTGCGAAAGGAACGAAAATTAGACTTATTCTTGGCCTTGAAAGGCCTATCTTGTGGGAGGGCGTGGCCCTTAACCCCAGTGATGTCTGAGATAATCTCTTTCAATTCTGGCCCAAAAAGGGTTTTACCCTTGAAAGGGATATTAAGCAATTTTGTCTTGGAAGATACATCCGCTGACCAAGACTTTAGCCAGAGCACTCTGCGCGCCACAATTGCAAACCTTGAATTTTTCGCCGCTAATCGAGCTAACTTCAAAGCAGCATCTAAAATAAAGGAATTAGCTAACTTAAGTGCGTGAATTCTGTCCATAACCTCCTCATACGGAGTCTCTCTACTGAGCGACTTTTCTAGTTCCTCGAACCAGAACCACGCTGCTGTAGTGACAGGAATAATGCACGAAATAGGTTGCAGGAGGTAACCTTGCTGTACAAATATCTTTTTAAGCAAACCCTCCAATTTTTTATCCATAGGATCTTTGAAAGCACAATTATCCTCAATAGGAATAGTAGTGCACTTAGCTAGTGTAGAAACTGCCCCCCTCGACCTTAGGGACTGTCTGCCATAAGTCCTTTCTGGGGTCGACCATAGGAAATAATTTCTTAAATATAGGAGGGGGGACAAAAGGTATGCCGGGCTTCTCCCACTCCTTATTCACTATGTCCGCCACCCGCTTGGGTATAGGAAAAGCGTTGGGGTGCACCGGAACCTCTAGGAACTTGTCCATCTTGCACAATTTTTCTGGAATGACCAGGTTGTCACAATCATCCAGAGTAGATAGCACCTCCTTAAGCAGTGCGCGGAGATGCTCTAATTTAAATGTCACAACATCAGGTTCTGCCTGTTGAGAAATTCTACCTGAATCAGAAATGTCCCCATCTGACAAAACCTCCCTCATGGCCACTTCAGATTGGTGTGAGGGTATGACAGAGCAATTATCATCAGCGCCCTCCTGCTCTACAGTGTTTAAAACAGAGCAATCGCGCTTTCTCTGAAATGCAGGCATTTTGGATAAAATATTTGCTATGGAGTTATCCATTACTGCCGTCATTTGTTGCATAGTAACAAGCATTGGCGCGCTAGAAGTACTAGGGGTCTCCTGCGTGGGCAAAACTGGTGTAGACACAGAAGGAGATGATGTAGAACTATGTCTACTCCCTTCATCTGATGAATCATCTTGGGCAACTTTACTATCTGTGGCAGTACTGTCCTTACTTTGTTTGGACGCTATGGCACAATTATCACACAATTTTGAAGGGGGAGACACATTGGCTTCCATACATACAGAACATAGTTTATCTGAAGGCACAGACATGTTAAACAGGCTTAAACTTGTCAATAAAGTACAAAAACCGTTTTAAAACAAAACCGTTACTGTCTCTTTAAATTTTAAACAGGGCACACTTTTTTACTGAATATGTGAAAAACTATGAAGGAATTGTTCAATTTTTTTTTTTTTTTTAATTAATAATTTTTATTGAGGTTTAGTTCAAAGTACACAGTCAATGCTTTCCAATACCGTCAATGTACAAAATTGTTTCAAACAGTACAAACAAAGATAATACACCCATAATGTACATAGTATAATTATACGGCATCATTTGAGGAAGAAAAAAAAAAAAAAAAAAAAGGAAAAGAAAGATCATTAGGTATACTTATTAATTAAATGGTATGTCTCCTAGATGGAATCAGAGGCCACTTTTGGACCCCTCTGTATTACGTAAACATGGAGTTACAGAAGACAGCTATAAATAATAGGGGACCACTTTTGGGTCCCAGTTGGTAAACCTCTATTTTAAATTTTATAGGTTTATTACTAGGTTTTTGAAAACTTAAATCCTTGCTAGATAAATACTAACCTTTGACATACCATCAACAGCCAGGCACTGTATATTTTAATAATTAGCTCTAATCTGGGGACCCAGTGAGCCTAAACTATCCATGGGGACATAAACAAATAACTGTTGGCCACTCCAATGCTCTCAACTATTTACAGATATTTTTATAGTGAGTGGACAGCTTCAATAAAACCAATAACAGGGAAACAGAATACATTAAGATCTTGATATTCATGGAAAAAAAAATGTAACAGTTCCCAAAGTTGTTCAGCTAGAAAGATATTAAACACATCCCTAAATATTAAAGTGTGCAATTTTCCAGACATATGAGTAACCTTTCAAAACTATTCTCTGTAATTAGCAGAAGGGAGCTGTAAATAACCTTGCAAGAGGGAATAAAGTTATCATGCAGGTAGTCCCAACAATTAATGTGAGTAAGGCAGCAGACCACACTATCCACGTTCCGGGCAATATAATATGTGTGATAGTGTCTAGATAAGTATCCCCATACTTCAGGCTCAAGCGCCGCCATTGTAAGTCCTGTGTACTAGGTTCGGGCAAGCATATAGAACCTATCTATAAGATAAGCCCCCATATGGATGAGGCGCTAAAGAAGCAGTCCCATTGTTCGTCTGGATGTGGCTGGGGAAATATCAAAATGTTACTGTACCTTCTCACCTAATGCTGTCACCCGTACAGATTTTCAGCAGTTATCCTATACCGGAACGCCACATTAGGCTAACTCCATCTGTGGTGTGTGCCGGGAACAGGGCGAGATGATGTCTCTGTTCAAGAATACTCCCCCACTTGCGGCTCGCACCCCCAGGGCTCAGGGTGCCAATACTAGAACCAGGTTCTATGCCTGTGGAGTTGCCGGTCTCAAACAAGGTAGCACAAGGGATGTCCCAGTAAACAACGGAAAGTCTGGGGGCCGCTGGCCCCATAATCCACCTGCATTGATTCTGAGTGCCATCCTCGATAGTTGCCCATGCATCATCCCACGTGGACAAGTCTCCGGTCTCATCTATTATCCGAGGCAAAGCTGTCTGTCCGCTGGTGGATACGAGCTGTGGAGGTTCCGCTGAGCATACTGCATTGACATCTCTGCTATCTACCAACATCAGCGTCTCCTCCACAGCAGTGCTTAGAACGGCAGATGAGCGCGTTTCCTCCATGTATAGATCCTCTGCCGCCATCACAGGAAGCATATCAGGGGAAGGGGTAGGTTCCGGCATCGCCTCAGTACTCTCACCGGTTCTCACAGTCCCTTTGAAACCAGTAGCTTGTGTAGTTTCAGATAATGCTCGTTAAGCAGTGCCAGGAGTGCCTCTTCTAAATCTCTCTCCATGATATGAATGAATAATGGCGGCTCTGGCTAGTAAGGGTACAGTTGCTATCCTATTCCAGGATATCGTAACCCCGGTATTCGGGGGGGGGGGGGGGTAGTATTGCGGCAGCCATAGTCCTACGTACAAAATCCCTTTCAGGGGCTTCTTCTATACCTGAACTAACTGCGTGGGTGCAGATACTTGCTGTAATGGCTGATAGGCTTGAGAAGAAGGTTGTCACGTAGCTGCCCCAACAAACATAGGCAGGACAGCAGTCAAAGTTTCCACTCTTAGAGTATAGGTATAAGTTGCAGTAAATAATTTCTTTAGCATAAGCAATATCAAAAATTACTATGAAAAACTCATAAAAATAGTTTCTGGCTCAGTTACTGCTGCTAAAATCATACTCCTCTCACAAACAGAACTCTTCATCCTTTTCTGTTTCAGAGTAAATAGTACATACCAGCACTATTTTAAAATAACAAACTCTTGATAGTAGAATAAAAAACTACAACTAAACACCACATACTCTTCACCATCTCCGTGGAGATGCTGCTTGTTCAGCGGCAAAGAGAATGACTGGGGTGGGCGGAGCCTAGGAGGGACTATATGGACAGCTTTTGCTGTGCTCTTTGCCATTTCCTGTTGGGGAAGCGAATATTTCCCACAAGTTATTGATGACGCCGTGGACCGGACACACCAATGTTGGAGAAAGCCAGCATACCAGCAGGACCAGCCAAATGGAACCCTGATCTTCCAACAAAAAACTGGGAACGATCTCACTAAGCAGACAATTTTGAAATTACGTCATCCCCTCATGTCTAATGAGGTGAGCCATTCGAAGTAGAATACTGCGGATTCCCGTATCCGTTAAGGATAGGATCCTCCAATAACTCAAAAACGTGTGCGTAAAACGCGCTGTTCTGAAACGAAAGGCACAACACTCAGGGACAGCTACACCCGCAGGGAACTGTATAGGCCCACTCAAGGTCGGTAAACCCGGGACGATCGGGCACGAGCACAAACGCAGATAAACGTCCGGACTTTGCAGACGCATAATCGTCAAAAATATGTGAAAGCGAAAACGAGCTGCAACCTCCGGGGGGGGATGTATACACTCACATTTACTGTGACACCCCTAGTGGTGCAGAAGCGATCTGGGATCAATTAGCAGTCACCCAGAAGACTGACCTCCGGTGGATATTCAGTGATCTGCAGGAGATGGTATAAAACACAGAGGTGCCTATATGGCCTAGTATTGCTTGTGTAGGTAGATAAATATCTAACAGTGATATATATTGCACTAACATTTAGAAGAGCACCTTCAATGGTGCACTCAGGGCAGACTGGGCTCAATACAGTAACCCAGCAGACATATCAGGCAATCTGGAACTCCCAGTGATCCAAGCGTGATGATATAGTCAGGTAATAGTTGAAAAAGAAAAAAAAATTGTGGAAACAATCCGGCAGCAAGTGGTAAGTATTAATAAAACTTACTTTATTTAAAATATTATTAAAAGCAACGCGTTTCTCAACCATCCAGTGGTTGTTTCATCAGGCTTAGTATATCGAACATAACTGATTGACCTGTGTCAATGGGGCCAATTCGCATTCTTCACAAGTCGAAGAATCAGAGTCTGAAATTTGAACAGTCTCAGCATCAGAATCCTTCATAGCTGGATAGAGAATATACTAATATGGACTAAGAAAAAAACTTAAACGGCACCTGACACCCACAATGGCTGGGGCACTCACCACCTCCTAGAACCAGACACAAGCAGATTAATTTTTCAGTCGCCACACGGTCAGGAATGCGGAAATGGAAGACCAGAACGTAACCACGTCTAGTCACAAGGTGAACCGAACAGTCCAAAAAAGCACGCCCAACCAAAAGGTTGCGTCACTTCCAAAGGCCTTTATGTTCTAATCCAAAAGCCCAATTAACACTACACATAAGCAGATTGAATCACATAAACATGATTAAAAACCCCTCTGTTTAATAATCTCCTTCGGGAGATATTAACCCTCGATTCCAAGATACCAAAGAAGGCTCACGGAGGCCCTATATAATATACTTAATAAGTCCCGCAAGATAGCTCCTCACGGGAAACATTAACAAGTTACAATACATTCTGATGAAGTAAAATTAAACTATCTTACTGAAATCTACACCATGGAACAGGAACACAGCCCTTCAAGTGTGACAAATAGTAGCAGCGCCTCCGCCATGGACTTGCGAAGTTCGACAATGCTGATTGCTTGTGGAGCTGTTAATATGAGTCGGGATGGTTTCACAGAAAGACTCTCCCTGCATCTCCGGACTCTTAACTTTCATCCAGGCTCTCACTGAGAGACCGATAGGATTACTTAAAACTCCCATCCCATGTCGAAGAGTACAACCCTCCATAAGAGACAAAAAAAACTTCTGAATCTTCTCTGCCAACCTCCTGGAACGAATTAACATTTTTTTTTTTTTAAAGTAAACTTTTATGATTCAGAGCATGTTCTTTTACGAGATATATAAATTCCCTTCTATTATCCAATGTACGTCTTTTTTTTTTAAAGCATAAATAGGAAAGCTCAGAAACAGCAATGCAGTACTGCGAGTCAGTTGGTGATTGGTCCACTGCAGAGCGCTCTTTTTTTTTTCCAAAAAGGAGACGTTTCCACCTCTAAACCAATAGCCTTTCTAGTCATATGGCACTGTTCTAAATGCAGCACAGCTATTGGGTTAGAGGTGGAAACATCACCTGTGGGCGTTTTTTTGAAAAGCATAAATAGGAAAGCTCAGAAGCAGCAACACAGTACTGGGAGCTAGTTGGTGATTGGTGGCTATGCACATATGCCATTTGCTTACCAGATGTGTTCAGCTAGGTTCCAGCAGTGCATCACTATTCTGGAGCTGAGTTTTTGTGTTAAAAGTAGATATAAGCAAGCAATAGTGCAATAATAAGATCATAATTTTCTTTTACATCTCTTATAAATAGTCTGGATAAATTTCTGTATATAAACAAAATTCATGGATATGATTGCTAGTATTAAATGGGTCACATTTTAATGGGGTTATTTAAGCTAAACTGGAGCTTTTTGTAAGTATTTTAGATTTGTATAGGTTGAACTTGATGGACTTTAGTCTTTTTTCAACCTTATCTACTATGTTACTATGTTATAAATCACTTAAAGTAATGGTTTTAAAAACGCTAGGATTTAACATCTCTAAAAAATGAATAGGACTTTCAGTCATCACTTTAAAAAAAAAAAAAATGTGGGGTAAACTTACCCTTTCTGTGCTGCGGCCTCCTTGCTAGCTGCCACCACTCATCTCCCAGCAGTGCACTGCTGCTACTGAGCCTATCTAAATATGCCTTTCAACAAAGGATACTAAGTGAATTCAACAAATTACATAAGAGTAAATTGGAAAGCTGTTTAAAATTGAATGTCCCAGTAAATATATACATTACAGGAAATTCTTCTGGTTTAAGCGATTTTTAAAATACTTTGTACTCATCCCCCAGCATCAGGAGGCGCGCATAAAATCAACAATTAAATTTCCCTTATTTGAGCACAACCCAAGTATCTTCTGGCTCTCATTTGTCTGAGGCGACATTAAACACAGCATATACTAGCAATTAAGCTTGTCATTTTAAGAGACATTTCAATTTTATTCACTTGATATCCTTTGTTTAAAATGATATCTAGGTATGCTCAAGAGCAGTGATACACTGTTGGTTGCTACACACATTTGTTTCCTGTCAATAGCACACCAGATGTTTTCAGGTAGAGCAACACTGCTCCAGAGATGACTTTAGATAATGTGTATAGGTGTTAAACATATAATTATATGCCAGAAATAGTGCAATAATAAATACTCCAACACATTAGAGCGATTTCTTTTTACACTATGTGATTTAATTCATCAACCGATAAAGTTTCAATGGTTTGACAACGGAAATCTCACCTGGCTTGTGGTCAGTGAGAAGGCACAGTGAGGGGATATGTGATTAAACATATTCTTTATAAAGCCTACCTTTTGCAGATGTGTTTGGTTACTCTCATTACTGGTTTGCGTCTGATCACTGGGCTTTAATTGTATTATCTTGCTGAAATAAGATAATTCAAGGTTAGAACCTGAAAAATACTAAAAGCTATAGTGCATAACAATTTGCAAATCAACCGTTTTGTTTTTTTACACATAAATGTCAACTATCAACACTTGTTCAAACTGACAGGATACAAACTATTATAAAAAGTCAAGTTAAAACAAATGGATTAAATCTAGCATTATTTTTGATTGGTTGTAGATAATTAGAGAGTGTGCTGTATTGGCACTAATGATGCTAAAAAAATAAATAAAAATAAATAGTTGCAGACGGGTGATTGGGGAACTAAAATAAATAGAAAAAAAATGCTATAGTTTTAATCACATTCAACTTATTCATTTTGGAAGTGGGGTACTGTAAAAACAAAATTTATGCTTACCTGATAAATTTCTTTCTTTTGCGATGTACTGAGTCCACAAATTCATCCTAACTTGTGGGATATTGTCCTTCCTGACAGGAAGTAGCAAAGAGAGCAGCACAGCAGAGCTGTCTATATAGCTCCCCCCTTAACTCCACCCCCCAGTCATTCGACCGAAGGCCAAGGAAGAAAAGGAGAAACTATAAAGGTGCAGAGGTGACTAAAGAAATACTATCTGTCTTGAATAGACAGGGCGGGCCGTGGTACATCGCAAAAGAGAGAAATTTATCAGGTAAGCATAAATTTTGTTTTCTTTTGCATGATGTACCAAGTCTACGGATTCATCCTAACTTGTGGGATACCAATACCAAAGCTTTAGGACACGGATGAAGGGAGGGACAAGACAGGAACCTAAACGGAAGGCACCACTACTTGCAAAACCTTTCTCCCAAAAATAGCCTCCGAAGAAGCAAAAGTATCAAATTTATAAAATTTTGAAAAGGTATGAAGCGACGACCAAGTCGCAGCCTTACAAATCTGTTCAACAGAAGCATCATTTTTAAAAGCCCATGTGGAAGCTACCGCTCTATTAGATTGAGCTGTAATCCTTTCAGGAGGCTGCTGTCCAGCAGTCTCATAAGCCAAACGGATGATGCTTTTCAGCCAAAAGGAAAGAGAAGTCGCCGTGGCCTTTTGACCCCTACGCTTTCCAGAATAGAAAACAAACAAAGAAGATGTTTGACGAAAATCTTTGGTTGCCTGCAAATAAAATTTCCAAGCACGAACCACGTCCAAGTTGTGCAACAGACGTTCCTTCTTACAAGAAGGATTAGGACACAGAGAAGGGACAACAATTTATTGATTGATATTCCTGTTAGTAACAACCTTAGGTAGGAACCCAGGCTTGGTACGCAAGACCACCTTATCAGCATGGAACACAAGATAGGGCGAGTCACATTGTAAAGCAGATAGTTCAGAAACTCTTCGAGCTGAAGAGATAGCAACTAGGAACAAAACTTTCCAAGATAAAAGCTTAATATCTATGGAATGCATGGGTTCAAACGGAACCCCCTGAAGAACTCTAAGAACTAAATTTAGACTCCATGACGGAGCAATAGGTTTAAACACAGACTTAATTCTAACTAAAGCCTGACAAAAAGCCAGAACGTCTGGAACATCTGCCAGACGCTTGTGCAACAAAATAGACTGTCCCTTTAGGGAACTAGCTGATAATCCTTTCTCCAATCCCTCTTGGAGAAAAGACAAAATCCTAGGAATCCTGATTTTACTCCAGGAGAAGCCTTTGGATTCGCACCAAAAAAGATATTTACACCATATCTTATGATAAATTTTCCTGGTAACAGGCTTTCGAGCCTGAATCAAGGTATTTATGACTGACTCAGAGAAACCCCGCTTTGATAGAATCAAGCGTTCAATCTCCAAGCAGTCAGTTGCAGAGAAATTAGATTTGGATGCTTGAATGGACCTTGAATCAGAAGGTCCTGTCTCAATGGCAGAGACTATGGTGGAAGGGATGACATGTCCACCAGGTCTGCATACCAAGTCCTGCGTGGCCACGCAGGCACTATCAAAATCACTGATGCTCTCTCCTGTTTGATTCTGGCAATCAGACGTGGAAGGAGAGGGAAAGGTGGAAACACATAAGCCAGGTTGAACGACCAGGGTACTGCTAGGGCATCTATCAGTACAGCCTGAGGATGCCTTGACCTGGAGCCGTAACAAGGAAGTTTGGCGTTGTGACGAGACGCCATCAGATCCAACTCTGGTGTGCCCCATAGCCGAACCAGCTGAGCAAACACCTGAAAAGTCTGATGACTTAGAAAGTCTGCCTCCCAGTTCTCTACACCTGAGATATAGATCGCTGACAGGTGGCAAGAGTGAGCCTCTGCCCATTGGATTATCCTTGAGACCTCTATCATCGCTAAGGAACTCTTTGTTCCGCCCTGATGATTGATATAAGCCACAGTCGTGATGAAACCTGATGAATCTGGCCGAAGCCAGCTGAGGCCATGCCTGAAGAGCATTGAATATCGCTCTTAATTCCAGAATATTTATCGGTAGGAGAGCCTCCTAAAGAGTCCACAAACCCTGAGCATTCAGGGAATTCCAGACTGCACCCCAGCCCAGAAGACTGGCGTCTGTCGTCACTATAACCCATTCTGGCCTGCGGAAACATTCCCCTGGACAGGTGATCCTGTGACAACCACCAAAGAAGAGAGTCTCTGGTCTCTTGATCCAGATTTATCTGAGGAGATAAATCCACATAATCCCCATTCCACTGATTGAGCATGCATAGTTGCAGTGGTCTGAGATGCAAGCAAGCAAATGGAACTATGTCCATTGCCGCTACCATTAGTCCGAATACCTCCATACACTGAGCCACTGACGGCCGAGGAATGAAGAGCTAGGCAGGTGGACAAAATCTTTGATTTCCTGACCTCCGTCAGAAATATTTTCATGTTCACCGATGCTATCAGAGTCCCTAGAAATGAAACTCTTGTGAGGGGGGAAAGAGAACTCTTTTTATACGTTCACTTTCCACCCGTGAGACCTTAGAAAAGGCCAACACTAAGTCCGTGTGAGACTTGGCTAGTTGGAAGGACGACGCTTGAATTAGAATGTCGTCTAGATAAGGCGCCACTGCTATGCCCCGTGGCCTTAGAACTGCCAGAAGGGACCCTAGCACCTTCGTGAAGATTTGCGGCGCCGTGGCCAACCCGAAAGGAAGAGCCACAAACTGATAATGCTTGTCCAGAAAGGCGATCCTGAGGAACTGGTGATGATCTTTGTGGATAGGAATGTGCAGTTACACATCTTTAAGTCCACGGTGGTCATATGTTGACCCTCCAGGATCAATGGTAAGATAGTCCGAATGGTCTCCATCTTGTAAAGATGGAACTCTTAGGAATTGGTTTAGGATCTTGAGATCCAGAATTGGTCTGAAGGTTCCCTCCTTTTTGGGAACTATAAACAGATTGGAGTAGAACCCCTGCCCCTGTTCTGCTTTTGGAACTGGGCAGATCACTCCCATGGTAAAAAGGTCTTCTACACAGCGTGAGAACGCCTCTCTTTTTGTCGGGTTTACAGACAATTGAGAAAGATGGAACCTCCCCCTTGGAGGGGAATCCTTGAAATCTAGAAGGTATCCCTGGGTTAAAATTTCTACTGCCCAGGAATCCTGAACATCTCTTGCCCAGGCCTGAGCAAAGAGAGAGAGTCTGCCCCTTACTAGATCCAGTCCCGGATCGGGGGCTACCCCATCATGCTGACTTAGTGGCAGCAGCAGGCTTTTTTTTGGGCCTGTTTACCCTTGTTCCAAGCTTGATTAGGTCTCCAGGTTGGCTTGGATTGAGCAAAGTTCCCCTCTTGCTTTGCAGCAGAGGAAGAGGGACCACTCTTGAAGTTTCGAAAGGAACAAAAATTATTTTGTTTGGTCCTTGTCTTATTTGACTTATCCTGAGGGAGGGTATGACCCTTCTCTCCAGTAATGTCTGAAATGATCTCTTTCAATGCAGGCCCGAATAGGGTCTTACCTTTGAAAGGGATGGACAAAAGCTTAGATTTAGATGACACATCAGCTGACCAGGACTTAAAGGGACCGTCTACAATAGAATTGTTATTGTTTTAAAAGATAGATGATCCCTTTATTACACATTCCCCAGTTCTGCACAACCAACACTGTTATGTTAATATACTTTTTACCTCTGTAATTACCTTGTATCTAAGAACCTTCTTCCAGCCCCCTGATCACAGGACTGTGACTGTTTATTATCTATTGTCTTAAATTTAGCATTGCTTTGTGCTAAATCTTAAATAACTCTTTGTGCCTGAACACAGTGTTATCTATATGGCCCACGTGTACTTTCTGTCTCTTTGTGTTGAAAAGAGATTTAAAAAGTATGTGATAAGAGGCAGCCCTCAAAGGCTTCGAAATTAGAAATGAGCCTACCTATGTTTAGTTTAAACTAAGAATACCAAGAAAAAAAAAGCAAAATTTGATGATAAAAGTAAATTGGAAAGTTGATTAAAATTAAAAGTCCTATCTGAATAATGAAAGTTTAATTTAGACTAGACTGTCCCTTTAAGCCATAACGCTCTACGCGCTAAAATGGCAAAACCTGAATTCTTAGCCGCTAATTTAGCAAGATGAAAAGCGGCGTCTGTAATAAAAGTTTTAGCCAATTTAACAGCCTTAATTCTGTCCAAAATATCATCTAGTGCGGTCTCCATCTGAAGAGCCTCTTCTAGAGCCTCAAACTAAAAGGCAGCTGCAGTGGTTACAGGAACAATGCATGCTATAGGTTGAAGAAGAAAATCTTGATGAACAAAAATTTTCTTTAGGAGACCCTCTAATTTTTTATCCATAGGATCAATGAAAGCACAACTGTCTTCAATAGGTATAGTTGTACGCTTAGCCAGGGTAGAAATAGCTCCCTCCACCTTACGGACCGTCTGCCATGAGTCCTTTATGGTGTCAGAAATGGGAGACATTTTCTTAAAAACAGGAGGGGGAGAGAACGGAATACCTGGTTTATCCCACTCCTTAGTAACAATGTCCGAAATCCTTTTAGGGACCGGAAACACATCAGTGTAAACAGGAACCTCTAAATATTTGTCCATTTTACACAATTTCTCTGGAACTACAATAGGGTCACAATCATCCAGAGTAGCTAAAACCTCCCTGAGCAATAATCGGAGGTGCTCTAGCTTAAATTTAAATGCCGTCATATCTGAATCTGTCTGAGAGAACATCTTTCCTGAATCAGAAATCTCTCTCTCAGACAGCAAATCCCTCATCCCTACCTCAGAACATTGTGAGGGAATATCGGATACGGCAACTAAAGCGTCAGAAGGCTCAGCATTTGTTCTTAACCCAGAGCTACTGCGCTTCCCTTGCAACCCAGGAAGTTTAGATAAAACCTCCGTGAGGGTAGTATTCATAACTGAAGCCATATCTTGCAAGGTGAAAGAATTAGACGCACTAGAAGTACTCGGTGTTGCTTGTGCGGGCGTTACTGGTTGCGACACTTGGGGAGAACTAGATGGCAAAACCTGATTTCCTTCCATCTGAGAATCATCTAATGCCAAACTTTTATAAGTCAAAATATGCTGTTTGCAATTTATAGACATATCAGTACAAGTGGGACACATTCTAAGAGGGGGTTCCACAATGGCTTCTAAACAAATTGAACAATGAGTTTCCTCAGTGTCAGACATGTTTAACAGACTAGTAATAAAGCAAGCAAGCTTGGAAAACACTTTATTTAATGAAAAAAACACAATTTGCAAAAACGGTACTGTGCCTTTAAGAGAAAAAAAAGGCATACACAAACTGCAAAACAGGTTAAAATTGCTTAAATTTTTCTGAAATGTTAACAGTGTACCCACTAAGCTTTAGAAGGATTGCACCACAAGTTAATAAGCAATAAGCCCCCAAATGAAAAAAACAGATTGAAATATGTCTAAAACCGGTTAACACCCCTGTTAGCACCTTGCCACAGCTCTGCTGTGGCCCTACCTGCCCTTAGGAAGCGATAATATGGGGTTTAAAGCTTCAATTAGTCCCTCAGAAGACTCTCAGGACCTCAGGAGAAGTTGCTTGCTGCTTGTAAATGTAGGCCCCACCTGCTGGGGCCTACACAAAACTAACAAACCCTGCCTGAAAGCCATGTGGGTTATAAACAACCCCAAAGAACCCTCAAGCAAATGTCCCATAAAACAGAAAACGTTACTCCCAGACACAAAAATGTTTGTCCCAAATTCACATAAACTGAGTGCCCACAAAAAATTAACACTTTATGCAAACTAGTAAAAACCTCTGATAACACTAGGATTACTGCTTACCCTTCCCCTAATGGGGACACTGTCAGCCTTTCTGAGTTAACACAGTCTCTGCAGAAAATATGACTGAACATACCTCATTGCTGTATAGCAAGAAACCGTTCCTCACACTGAAGTTTTCCTGTACTCCTCAGCTTCTGTGGGAACAGCAGTGGACCTTAGTTACAAATGCTAAGATCATCATCCTTCAGGCAGAAATCTTCATCTATGTCCTGCCTGAGAGTAAATAGTACAACACCGGTACCATTTAAAAATAACAAACACTTGATTGAAGATAAAATAAAACTAACAGTTTAACACCTCTTCTCTTTACTCTTCCTGCTTAGAGCCAGAAAAGGAGAATGACTGGGGGGTGGAGTTAAGGGGGGAGCTATATAGACAGCTCTGCTGTGGTGCTCTCTTTGTTACTTCCTGTCAGGAAGGACAATATCCCACAAGTTAGGATGAATCTGTGGACTCTGTACATCATGCAAAAGAAAAATAAACATGACCCTGGAAAATACAATCTGAATGTTATGACCCAGCTACTCAGTAGCAGATGTAGGTACCTAAGATATTTGAATTGTTTGAAATGTTTTTGTTTTGTTAAGGTTAAAATGCTATGATTTCCAGCAGATACGGAAAATGTCACACTTTTTTTTTTAATTCCTGTTCCATATTTCTCTCAAAGTAGATCACACATTTGATTATCAAGAATTTGCTCAACTAAGGAGAGTTCCAGATCTGGTAAAAACTCAAACCAGAGACAGAGGTTAATACATTTGCTTTCCTACCCAAAAAAAAAAAAAAGTCTCAAGATTGAGGCCCTGATATTCAAAACCTCTTTGCACAGATGAGATATTCAAAAATAATCCTCCAGCATCGATAGATCCCTAGTGAAGTTTTAAAAAGGCAGATTTTGCTTTACTTCTCTAAGGGTCGTTCCTTGAATTTCTATATGTGAAGGAGAGACAAGCCCAGAGCAATATAGCACTGCATGACATAAGAGCATTTATACTTGGTGCTTTCTATTTTATATCACTTTACGCTTCCGATTAAGTTTTATTACATTTAAACTTTGCACTTTCTATTTATTTTTTTGTGTACAACTGAGTATTTAAGATTGTGTTTTTATAAATTCTGATTATAGTGTTGACTTCACAGAGGCAGAACTCACTGAATTTCTAAGAAAAGGGGAGGAACCTGGAAATCCCAGAGATGAGAGAAGCCTTCCATAGATAGTAATGAAGGTAATGAAGCTCTCTGGGATACAAGATTTCACATGGAAGAGAGAAGGTAACTGGAGAACTCCTGGGGCCGATACATAAAAGGTTCCGTTTGCATCAATTACAAATTAAACTAAAATTATTTTACTACAATTTATCTAGCTTTTGTCTATATTTTAGTATATATTACTTTCTGTTAGTTAAAATAAGTATTGTGAATTTTGTGCAACCTTCACCTGCATACAGCTGGCGAGACAAAACAGTGAGACCAGCTTGTTTAAAATGTTTAGAAAATGTCTCAAGATTTGTGAGAGAGCATCAGACATACCCTTGGGACTCCCCTGTTCAGCTCAGAGAACTGCCCTCTCCCTCCCACTTTCTGAAAGTGTCAGTTTTAGTTTGCAATGCAGAAAATTCAAGGTGCAATGTAATTTGTATATATAAACAGAAATATGGAGACTCGGAGGGGGAAGCTTCCTGAGAGACGCACACGTCAACATCGGGTGCACAGGCTCTGCATGGACAGAGTGTGACCAACCTTACACAGGCAGCAACTGATCCTGTTGGCGTTTTTTTCTTGCAAAGCTGCCCGGGGATTTGGAGCACAGTATCCGGCTGCAAAGAGGAAGCCCCCAGCGCTATTACTATCAGGTGGCGCTGATACCAGCTTTTACAGATGCCCGGTGTCCTGAGGTACAGCCCGCTGGACAGAAACCCATGGAAAGGAATACAGAGTTTGTGAGTGAGTAACACGGTGCAAGCAGTGGAGTGGAAGCAAAAAAGGAACTCTCAGCCTTAAACCTTTTCTCGTATCCAGAGGCAGACGGTGGCAGCAGGTATCTACGCCACGGGGGAGGTGTCCTGTGTGGCGTAGTGTTCTGTGGGAGCCCAAGCAGAGATACAGGCATACAAGAGGATTGAGACCAAGCAAAGAGAAACATCCCTAAAAACCGCAAGTATTTCCAGCTTAAACCCTGTGCACCACACTCTATAAAGGTGAATCTGCTAACACAAAACTGTGGCATAGCCTCAGGACACACTAGGTACTTTATATCAGTATCCCTTTAGATCAAACTGCATTGATGCTATGAAAAGGGGATCTAAGTGTAAATCTCTGGACTGACACTTAAACAAAAAAAAAAAAGACTTTACTATAACTCTGTCTGGACTTATAACGAAGCTAATTTTGCTCTCAAGAAAGAGTGCCACATATAAAAGTTTCTACGATGTTCTGCTCTTTCTTTTTTCTTTTTTTTAT
The DNA here is from genome assembly GCF_027579735.1 of Bombina bombina. Lineage (NCBI taxonomy): Eukaryota > Metazoa > Chordata > Amphibia > Anura > Bombinatoridae > Bombina > Bombina bombina. Next base: position 263,025,161 of record NC_069506.1, on the reverse strand, counting down.
GCTGATGATTTAAAGTTTCCCTTTCTTAGGATTGGTAGCAATATTCTAATCTTGTTATATTATGGTTTGGTATGCAGGATGTTATAACAAGCCTCCTAAAATTGTCTTTCCCATTACTTGTGTCTTTCTAGGCTAAACTCTGATACAATAAGTTGCAAAAGGATCTTAACTGTAGTTGGAATATATGTTTAAGGCGTGTGGGTGCAATAGATAAATATTCTGGCTTCAGATAATCTGCAAACCCCCAAGATAAAGTCTCACCCTTTCTCAAATAAGGGTATAAAAAGCATACTATAGACCATTGCCTGCCTGCACTCAGTTTATGCTATAATCTGGTTAAAGTTTGTCAGATAAACCTTACTTCCAAGGCCTGTGGTAAAACTGTATATAGCTACCCCTAATAGGGAATAACGTGATCAGCTATTGCAGGTTAAAATACCCTTTAGTTAATGATTTGATACCTTCACTTACACAAGTACTTTCACGTATGTAAATCACTTTAGTGCTGATATATTTGGTTTGTCTTTTCTTTTAAAAAAATAAAATAAATATATATATATATATATATATATATATATATATATACACATATAAACAGCTCTTTTGAAGCTGCACTAAATCACATTCTCGACTGTCTTTTTTAGGACACTTGTACTCACGGTACACGCACACAGGAGGGAGGGATCTCTCTCCCCACTAGAATCACTTTCTTTAAAAACCACTATCTTATTAAGAACAGGAATTGTTCACACAACAAGCTTTTAGTCATTAACAGGGTATGGAAAAATATATTATAAATGTAAAAGCAAGATCACCAGCCATGCCAGTAAAAAGAGATAAAAAAATTAAACCAATACAGGAAAATGTTAATGAAAAATTAGATACAAATGAAGATGGTTCTATGACTGACTCACAAATAATGTTAGATAAACTGGCGGATATGATAATGCCACAGTTTGAAACCTTAAAAAATGAGATCAAGACCCCGATGACAGAAGTTAGACACTTTGCAGTGCGAATCTCTGAGGTAGAGAGACGGGTGTCAGATCTGGAGGACGTTACTAATCTACAAGAGACAGCGACTAAAAAACAGATGAAACAATTAAAATTCTACAAAATAAAATTCAAGATTTAGAGGATAGATCCCGACGAAGTAACATTCGAATAGTTGGCCTTCCTGAAAATAGTGAATATAAAGATCTAGCTACATTCGCTGCCATAACATTACCTAAATTATTGGGATTAACTTTACAAAATGGAAAATTTCAGGTAGAAAGAGCTCATAGAACAGGTTCCAGCATAAAATACCAAGACGGGTATACGAGACCAAGAATGGTCATGGTAAAATTTCTAAACTTCCAGGAAAAAGTAGACATAATGCGGGCATATAGAAACCATAACCCATTCATGATAGGAAATACCCAAATATACCTTTTTCAAGATTATTCTGCGGAAACAGCAGATAAAAGAAAGAGTATGGCGCCATTCTGTACAGCTTTAATTCAAAACAACTATAAAGCTAGTCTAAGATACCCAGCTAAAATAATAATAGAAGACACAGAGGGTAATAATGTGGTTATAAACAATTCCACAGAAGCGAAAGCATTTTTTGCAGAGCATAATTTACAGGTTCTATGCCATAATACTAAAAGTGATAAGACCAGAAGATAAGTAATAGATTATTAGTGAATAAATGTAAAGCTCTATAGTGTAATTAAGTATCTAGATCATAGCGTTAAGAGATGTATACTGAAGGTAACGGCTTTAAAGTTGCATTATTGCTGGTTATATCTATGTGTTGTTTTTAAATATGTTTTGTGGAACTCCAATGGATACAGTCCACTGGAACCCCTCAAGTGTTGGGTGTGTTTTTTTTTCTTTTCCTTTTTTTTTTCTTTTCTTTTTCTCTCCTTGCTCACCATCTCCCACGTCCCCGCACTCCTGTATGCATTATAAACTTACAAGAATAATAAGAATGAGTGGGCTAAGACATGTATAACTTAGTTTCTTGGAATGTGGGAGGGGTCACCTCCCCAATTAAAAGGAAAAATATTCTTAAACTAGTGAAAAAAACAGAAAGCAGATATTTTTCTACAAGAACTTCATTTAAAAACTGCAGAAATTGCAAAACTTAAGGTTAACTGGATAAAAGAAATCATTGCTACACCCTGTGATAAGCGTAGTCGTGGAGTAGCCATCTTGTTCCACAGAGATCTGGAATATGAGATAATTAAAAGCGAACTTGACCCGGAGGGCCGATATATTATATTACAGCTTTGAATGGAAAACTGTGTCTGGTCCTTCTGTAACATCTATGGTCCTAATAAAAGTGATAAAATCTTTTCGGGTAAGATAGAGAAGAAACTATTTCCCTTGCGAGGGCAAAATTTTATAATTATGGGAGACTTTAATATGACTCTAAACCCAGCTGTTGATAGATTTAAACAAGAAAATAAGCAACAATATAGACAAGAGGCAAAAAAACTTGGAAGCTTGGTAAAGAGCTTAGAGGTTGAGGATATCTGGAGGATACAGCACCCAGATGAACGTAGCTTTTCTTGTGAATCCAGAGCTTTCAAAAACTTTTCGCGAATAGACTTATTTTTAGTGGACAGATCACTCCTCAAACGTGATATGGATACCTCGATTAACGAGATCCTCCTCTCAGACCACGCGATTATAGGGTTAAAAAACAGAATTTATGCTTACCTGATAAATTACTTTCTCCAACGGTGTGTCCGGTCCACGGCGTCATCCTTACTTGTGGGATATTCTCTTCCCCAACAGGAAATGGCAAAGAGCCCAGCAAAGCTGGTCACATGATCCCTCCTAGGCTCCGCCTACCCCAGTCATTCGACCGACGTAAAGGAGGAATATGCATAGGAGAAATCATATGATACCGTGGTGACTGTAGTTAGAGAAAATATTCATCAGACCTGATTAAAAAAACCAGGGCGGGCCGTGGACCAGACACACCGTTGGAGAAAGTAATTTATCAGGTAAGCATAAATTCTGTTTTCTCCAACATAGGTGTGTCCGGTCCACGGCGTCATCCTTACTTGTGGGAACCAATACCAAAGCTTTAGGACACGGATAATGGGAGGGAGCAAATCAGGTCACCTAGATGGAAGGCACCACGGCTTGCAAAACCTTTCTCCCAAAAATAGCCTCAGAAGAAGCAAAAGTATCAAATTTGTAAAATTTGGTAAAAGTGTGCAGTGAAGACCAAGTCGCTGCCTTACATATCTGATCAACAGAAGCCTCGTTCTTGAAGGCCCAAGTGGAAGCCACAGCCCTAGTGGAGTGAGCTGTGATTCTTTCAGGAGGCTGCCGTCCGGCAGTCTCATAAGCCAATCGGATGATGCTTTTAAGCCAAAAAGAGAGAGAGGTAGAAGTTGCTTTTTGACCTCTCCTTTTACCAGAATAAACAACAAACAAAGAAGATGTTTGTCTGAAATCCTTTGTAGCCTCTAAATAGAATTTTAGAGCACGAACTACATCCAAATTGTGTAACAAACGTTCCTTCTTTGAAACTGGATTCGGACACAAAGAAGGCACAACTATCTCCTGGTTAATGTTTTTGTTAGAAACAACTTTCGGAAGAAAACCAGGTTTAGTACGCAAAACCACTTTATCTGCATGGAACACCAGATGAGGAGAACACTGCAGAGCAGATAACTCTGAAACTCTTCTAGCAGAAGAAATTGCAACCAAAAACAAAACTTTCCAAGATAGTAACTTAATATCTACGGAATGTAAGGGTTCAAACGGAACCCCTTGAAGAACTGAAAGAACTAAATTGAGACTCCAAGGAGGAGTCAAAGGTTTGTAAACAGGCTTGATTCTAACCAGAGCCTGAACAAAAGCTTGAACATCTGGCACAGCCGCCAGCTTTTTGTGAAGTAAAACAGATAAAGCAGAAATCTGTCCCTTCAAAGAACTTGCAGATAATCCTTTCTCCAAACCCTCTTGTAGAAAGGATAGAATCTTAGGAATTTTTATCTTGTTCCATGGGAATCCTTTAGATTCAAACCAACAGATATATTTTTTCCATATTTTATGGTAAATTTTCCTAGTTACAGGCTTTCTAGCCTGGATAAGAGTATCAATGACAGAATCTGAAAACCCACGCTTTGATAAAATCAAGCGTTCAATCTCCAAGCAGTCAGTTGGAGTGAAGCCAGATTCGGATGTTCGAATGGACCTTGAACAAGAAGGTCCTGTCTCAAAGGTAGCTTCCATGGTGGAGCCGATGACATATTCACCAGGTCTGCATACCAAGTTCTGCGTGGCCCCGCAGGAGCTATCAAGATCACCGAAGCCCTCTCCTGATTGATCCTGGCTACCAGCCTGGGAATGAGAGGAAACGGTGGGAATACATAAGCAAGGTTGAAGGTCCAAGGCGCTATCAGTGCATCTACTAGAGTCGCCTTGGGATCCCTGGATCTGGACCCGTAGCAAGGAACCTTGAAGTTCTGACGAGACGCCCTCAGGTCCATGTCTGGAATGCCCCATAATTGAGTTATTTGGGCAAAGATTTCCGGATGGAGTTCCCACTCCCCCGGATGGAAAGTCTGACGACTCAGAAAATCCGCTTCCCAATTTTCCACTCCTGGGATGTGGATTGCAGACAAGTGGCAGGAGTGATTCTCCGCCCATTGAATTATTTTGGTCACTTCCTCCATCGCCAGGGAACTCCTTGTTCCCCCCTGATGGTTGATATATGCAACAGTCGTCATGTTGTCTGATTGAAACCTTATGAATTTGGCCTTTGTTAGTTGAGGCCAAGCTTTGAGAGCATTGAATATCGCTCTCAGTTCCAGAATGTTTATCGTGAGAAGAGATTCTTCCCGAGACCATAGACCCTGAGCTTTCAGGGGTTCCCAGACCGCGCCCCAGCCCACCAGACTGGCGTCGGTCGTGACAATGACCCACTCTGGTCTGCGGAAGCTCATTCCCTGTGACAGATTGTCCAGGTTCAGCCACCAACGGAGTGAGTCTCTGGATCTTTGATCTACTTGGATAGTCTGAGACAAGTCTGTATAATCCCCATTCCACTGTCTGAGCATGCACAGTTGTAATGGTCTTAGATGAATTTGTGCAAAAGGAACTATGTCCATTGCCGCAACCATCAAACCTATTACTTCCATGCACTGCGCTATGGAAGGAAGAAGAACAGAATGAAGTACTTGACAAGAGCTTAGAAGTTTTGATTTTCTGGCCTCTGTCAGAAAAATCTTCATTTCTAAGGAGTCTATTATTGTTCCCAAGAAGGGAACTCTTGTTGACGGGGACAGAGAACTTTTTTCTATGTTCACTTTCCACCCGTGAGATCTGAGAAAGGCTAGGACAATGTCCGTATGAGCCTTTGCTTTTGACAGAGACGACGCTTGAATCAGTATGTCGTCCAAGTAAGGTACTACTGCAATGCCCCTTGGTCTTAGCACCGCTAGAAGGGACCCTAGTACCTTTGTGAAAAACCTTGGAGCAGTGGCTAATCCGAATGGAAGTGCCACAAACTGGTAATGCTTGTCCAGAAAGGCGAACCTTAGGAACCGATGATGTTCCTTGTGGATAGGAATATGTAGATACGCATCCTTTAAATCCACCGTGGTCATGAATTGACCTTCCTGGATGGTAGGAAGAATTGTTCGAATGGTTTCCATTTTGAACGATGGAACCCTGAGAAATTTGTTTAGAATCTTGAGATCTAAAATTGGTCTGAATGTTCCTTCTTTTTTGGGAACTATGAACAGATTGGAGTAAAACCCCATCCCTTGTTCTCCTAATGGAACAGGATGAATCACTCCCATTCTTAACAGGTCTTCTACACAATGTAAGAATGCCTGTCTTTTTATTTGGTTTGAAGACAATTGAGACCTGTGGAACCTCCCCCTTGGGGGTAGTTCCTTGAATTCCAGGAGATAACCTTGAGAAACTATTTCTAGCGCCCAAGGATCCTGAACATCTCTTGCCCAAGCCTGAGCAAAGAGAGAGAGTCTGCCCCCCACCAGATCCGGTCCCGGATCGGGGGCCAACACTCCATGCTGTTTTAGTAGCAGTGGCAGGTTTCTTGGCCTGCTTACCCTTGTTCCAGCCTTGCATCGGTCTCCAGGCTGGTTTGGTTTGAGAACTATTACCCTCTTGCTTAGAGGGTGTAGAATTTGAGGCTGGTCCGTTTCTGCGAAAGGGACGAAAATTTGGCTTATTTTTAGCCTTAAAAGACCTATCCTGAGGAAGGGCGTGGCCCTTTCCCCCAGTGATGTCTGAAATAATCTCTTTCAAGTCAGGGCCAAACAGCGTTTTACCCTTGAAAGGGATGTTAAGCAATTTGTTCTTGGAGGACACATCCGCTGACCAAGACTTTAGCCAAAGCGATACAATAGCAAAACCTGAATTTTTCGCCGCTAATCTAGCTAATTGCAAAGTGGCGTCTAAGATAAAAGAGTTAGCCAATTTAAGTGCTTGAACTCTGTCCATAACCTCCTCATACGAAGATTCTTTATTGAGCGACTTTTCTAGTTCTTCGAACCAGAAACACGCTGCTGTAGTGACAGGAACAATGCATGAAATTGGTTGTAGAAGGTAACCTTGCTGAACAAACATCTTTTTAAGCAAACCCTCTAATTTTTTATCCATAGGATCTTTGAAAGCACAACTATCTTCTATAGGGATAGTAGTGCGTTTGTTTAGAGTAGAAACCGCCCCCTCGACCTTGGGGACTGTCTGCCATAAGTCCTTTCTGGGGTCGACCATAGGAAATAATTTCTTAAATATAGGGGGAGGAACAAAAGGTATGCCGGGCCTTTCCCATTCCTTATTTACAATGTCCGCCACCCGCTTGGGTATAGGAAAAGCATCGGGGGGCACCGGGACCTCTAGGAACTTGTCCATCTTACATAATTTCTCTGGAATGACCAAATTGTCACAATCATCCAGAGTAGATAACACCTCCTTAAGCAGAGCGCGGAGATGTTCTAATTTAAATTTAAAAGTAATAACATCAGGTTCAGCTTGTTGAGAAATTTTTCCTGAATCTGAAATTTCTCCCTCAGACAAAACCTCCCTCCTGGCCCCTTCAGATTGGTGTGAGGGTATGTCAGAACCATTATCATCAGCGTCCTCATGCTCTTCAGTATCTAAAACAGAGCAATCGCGCTTTCTCTGATAAGTGGGCATTTTGGACAAAATGTTTTTAATAGATTTATCCATTACAGCCGTTAATTGTTGCATAGTAAGAAGGATTGGCGCACTAGATGTACTAGGGACCTCTTGTGTGGGCAAGACTGGTGTAGACACAGAAGGGGATGATGCAGTACCATGCTTACTCCCCTCGCTTGAAGAATCATCTTGGGCAACATCATTATCAGTGGCATCATTGTCCCTACTTTGTTTGGACACTATGTCACATTCATCACATATATTTAAATGGGGAGGAACCTTGGCTTTCAAACATACAGAACATCGTCTATCTGATGGTTCAGACATGTTAACAGGCATAAACTTGATAACAAAGCACAAAAACCGTTTTAAAATAAAACCGTTACTGTCACTTTAAATTTTAAACTGAACACACTTTATTACTGAATATGTGAAAAAGTATGAAGGAATTGTTCAAAATTCACCAAAATTTCACCACAGTGTCTTAAAGCCTTAAAAGTATTGCACACCAAATTTGAAAGCTTTAACTCTTAAAATAACGGAACCAGAGCCGTTTTTACATTTGACCCCTATACAGTCCCTGGTATCTGCTTTGCTGAGACCCAACCAAGCCCAGAGGGGAATACGATACCAAATGACGCCTTCAATAAGCTTTTTCAGTGGTTCTTAGCTCCTCACACATGCATCTGCATGCCTTGCTTTCCAAAAACAACTGCGCATTAGTGGCGCGAAAATGAGGCTCTGCCTATGACTAGAAAAGGCCCCCAGTGAAAAAGGTGTCCAATACAGTGCCTGCCGTTTTTTTAATACATCCCCAAGATTAAAAGAACTATTTATAGTTATAATCCACTAAATATACTTGTAAAGTAATCGTTTTAGCCCAGAAAAATGTCTACCAGTCTTTAAAGCCCTTGTGAAGCCCTTTATTCTTATACTAAACTAAGAAAATGGCTTACCGGTTCCCATAGGGAAAATGACAGCTTCCAGCATTACCAAGTCTTGTTAGAAATGTGTCATACCTCAAGCAGCAAAGTCTGCCCACTGTTTCCCCCAACTGAAGTTAATTCATCTCAACAGTCCTGTGTGGAAACAGCCATCGATTTTAGTAACGGTTGCTAAAATCATCTTCCTCTTACAAACAGAAATCTTCATCTCTTTTCTGTTTCAGAGTAAATAGTACATACCAGCACTATTTTAAAATAACAAACTCTTGATTGAAGAATAAAAACTACATTTAAACACCAAAAAACTCTTAACCATCTCCGTGGAGATGTTGCCTGTGCAACGGCAAAGAGAATGACTGGGGTAGGCGGAGCCTAGGAGGGATCATGTGACCAGCTTTGCTGGGCTCTTTGCCATTTCCTGTTGGGGAAGAGAATATCCCACAAGTAAGGATGACGCCGTGGACCGGACACACCTATGTTGGAGAAATAAAAGCCAGAAAAGTAGGAAATTGTAATAATTTCTTTTTCCCAAAATATATGTGTAATAACATCAAAATCTGCAATTGGTTAACTAATGCCTGGAGAACTTTTCTAGCCAATAATTCTAGTTATGCTGATAAAACAGAGATTCTCTGGGAAACAGGCAAAGCGGTACTCCGAGGGGAGATTGTGGCCTATATGTCAAAATTAAAAAAGAAGTTCCTGGCACGAGAGGTACAATTAGCAAAACAACTCAAAAATGCATATAACACTTACTTGTCTAATCCACAACCCAACACATGGGGCAAATATAAACAGTCAAGAGAGGAAAGAGAAATATTTTAAAACAGAAATGGACAAGGGAAGATTTAAAAGTAAGGGCAACCTTCCAAGGTCCTAAGGGTATGTGTGCAGGGTATCTGGCAAAGTTGATCAAAATAAGAAATAATAAAAACATGATTTCGAATATAAGGGAAGGAGCTAGTTTACATTCAAAGGCATCCGAGGTTAGACAAGCATTTTTCAGATACTACCAAAAATTGTATTCTGCTGAAGATATAGATTTAGTCGCTAAAAACAAATTCTGGCAAAGTATTAAAGTTCCCAGAGTATCATCAGAGGCTCTCAAGGAGATTAATCAAAGAATATCTGAAAGGGAAATAGATAAGGCCGTTAAAAAATTGAAAAACAATAAAGCTCCGGGCCCTGATGGGCTTCCAGCCGAATTTTATAAAAGCATCAGAGCAGATATTGTTGATATGTTAGGAAAACTTTTTAATGATTATTATGTCAATAATAGCAATCAATCAAAATATTTTACTAGCTCAATTATTACGTTGATTCATAAGAAAGGTAAAAATCGTGAGGAATTAGGGTCTTATAGACCAATATCTTTGTTAAATGTAGACTATAAAATTTTAATGGTAATAGTGGCAGATAGACTGAAAAGGGTGCTAGGTGAGGTAATACACCATGACCAGTCAGGCTTTATGCCAGGCAGGAATGTGGTCAGAAATATACGGCGCATACTGACAACAATAGACTTTTACTATAACAAATTCAGGGGACATAAGCAATATATTAATAGTGACCTGGCCCTCCTAGCACTAGATGCGGAAAAAGCATTTGATGCTATTACATGGGACCATTTATTCACGGCACTTGATAAATTCGGCCTACAAGGTAATTTTTTTAATTTAACCAAAGCAATTTATAATAACCCTAGATCACAACTACTAGTAAATGCAGAACTCTCGCAATATATAACATTACATAAAGGGACAAGACAGGGATGCCCATTGTCGCCACTCCTGTTTAATATTTCTCTTGAACCCTTGGCAATTCTTTTAAGACTAGAGTTAACAGGCATCCGGCTTCGCAAGCAGAATATCAAAATCTCATTATATGCGGACGATTTACTATTGTATCTATATAAAACACGTCTGAAAGTATTCCAAAATGTCTTAATATAATAGGAACCTATAGTAAATTTTCAGGGTATAGAATGAACCTGCAGAAATCGGAGATTCTCTGGTTACAGAAAAATAATAAGAGCTATACCAAGCATGGATTTCATGAAATACAACAGTTAAAAAATCTAGGTATAAATATATGCAAAAATCCGAATGAATGGTACAAAATAAACTATGAAAACTTATTGGATAAATTACCTCAAGATCTAGCAAATTGGAGTATGTATAAATTGTCACTTTCAGCAAAGATAATGGTAATTAAAACAATTATATTTCCCAAATTTTTTATTTTTGCTTCAAAACTTGCCCCTATTTATACTAAGTTCAGACTTACATAGGTTTAATAAATCAATATCCCAATTTTTATGGAACAATGGTAAATCTCGTTTGGCATTAAATAAACTGATTCAGAATAGAAAAGAGCGGGGTCTGGCACTTCCTTGCCTTAAAACATATAATTTGGTGACCCTAGTTAAATTCGCAGTAGACTGGTTGGTAGAGGGGGATTACGTCACTTACTACAATTTGGAATCAGAAGTAATCACGCCTTATAATCTTAAGTCATTATTGTACATAGATAAAAAATTAATCCCTAACAATATTTCCAATCTACTAACATTCAAGAACTTTATTATAGCCTGGCAGAAATATTGTACCCTCTTAAACTGTCAATACCAAATTTCTAGTTATTGTCCTATTATGGGCATGCCCGACTTTTTGCCTGGCCTGTCAGACCCGGTATATAAAACTTGGAGGGAGAAAGGTCTAAAGAATTGGATTCAATTCAGGCAAGCTGATTATATATACATATATATATATATATATATATATATATATATATATATATATATATATATATACACACACATATATATATATATATATATATATATATATATATATATATATATATACACATACATACATACATACATATATATATACATACATATATATATATATATACACATATATTTATATATATATACATATATATATACATACATATATATATACATACATATATATATATATATATACATACATATATATATATATATATATATATATACATAGTAGTAAGCAATTTCCAGTTCAGCCCACCAGTAGCCAACTCGCCTGGGTGCAATGATATACCATGAGATAGAAAGCAAAAAGATGCACTCTCAGGACTTTACACAAAAAACCAATTTAATGGAACGTTTTCGGGGTTCACAACCCCTTCATCAGCATGCAAAACAAACAAAATTCAACTCATTTATAGTGTTACATATCAATTACCACATATCAATCTAAGTGTCTCTCCAAAGGAAAAGTGCGCCAATTTTTCGAGTTTGGAACGCATATTGCGTTCCATAGTGCTGTCCGAAACCGGAAGTTGTATTACCTCACTTCCGGTTTACGGATTCAACAGACAAAACGTGAAATAAAAAATAAAGTAGTGTACTCTACAATTTCAAACATATTAATGTGACATGTTAGTTTGGGGAACTTGTTATAACAACAGTGTGCCACATTCTAATAAGTGCCAGGAAAATTGTGATGGATATACATTATCGAATGTTGCTACATCCGGTGGGCATAGAAACAGTAACCATGGCAATCATACACAATTCTGGTTGCCAAGAGATGCCATAATTTACAATGGTATGCAAGCTGAATGAAGCAACAATTGTCATAGTGCCATAAGTAACGTGTACTGAATAATATACAATCATATTGTATATATAAAAAAAAGAATACTAAAAAATTGAATAGTTAAAAAAATAAAAGTTAAAACATAAAAGTTGGACCATATGACAGTACCAATGTTTGGAATGGCAAGTTACAAACGTAATGTTGCAAATGTGAGTGATGTGGCTCATAATGTGTCGCCAGTATATTGCAGTAAATTGGCGTTAAACATATATAATGCTACACTAAATTCGCAAGCAAATGAAGATCAGATAAGAGCAGTAGATATGTGTAACAAAATTGTAGGGCTGTGTTATTTGGGCTGCTTTTTCGTTAGGGCACAATTTTCAATTAGATTAAATTTTGACCATTAGGGGGTAATGGCTTACGTCGGCCAAAATATGCCAATAATCAAGTGAAGGGGGTAACCCTATTTCAGGATTCTAATCTCCAGTATAATTGCAAGGCAAGGATGTTTGAGAAAAGGTAATACAGATAAGAATCATGGACATATAAAGCTTGTGTAGATACTATCCACCTCTGTAATTCTTCAAGTGGATGTGACTTTTTTAGTGTCCGTCTTTAAGACTGGTGGTGCATGTTAGAACAAATGGGTAATGGCTCACGGCGGACCAGGCTTCCACAGAGAAGGTGGAGACAGATGTCCCACCTAAACTGTGCCGTTAGGCGCACAACACTCCCCCCTACACCTAGGGGAAACTGAAATGTGTGCCAAAACGGAGCCACCATATCCACCTGGCATACCCCAAGTATGTGGCACCCCAGTTATGGATCACATAATGCTCTTAAAGTCCGGCATGGTGTTCAAGCCACCTGGTTGTATTGTGCCTAATCTGAACATCCACTGGGCCTCTCGTCTCAGAAGTTGCTTATTCCGGTCGCCTCCACGATCTAATGGGGGTATGTGGTCGATTAGAATATAGCGGATGGAAGATACTGAGTGTCCCTTGTTAGCGCAGTGTCGCGCTACTGGCTGTTCGGAATCGCCGTTTTTAAGTGCTGTCCTTATGGCGTGGCGATGATTAGCCATACGCTCACGAAGTGTGCCAGAGGTCTTCCCTATGTAGAAACAAGAACATGGACAAAACAATAAATATATAACGTGAGTTGTGGTGCACGTTATGGAGTGCCGGATGGAGAATGTTCGATTAGTGTGTGGGTGATGGAAGACTTTAGTGCCCACTAGGCCATTACACGTTGTGCAGCCCAAACAGCGATAGGAGCCTCTTATATTCCTTTTCATTCCAGTTGAGTAACACTGCTTGGGGTCCGTTTTCACCAGAAGGTCTTTAAGATTAGTTCCCCGCTTAAATCCAACCATAGGTCGTAGGTTATGGGTAAATGTGAGTTTTGGGTCTGAAGACATAATTGGCCAATGCTGTCGAAGAATTTGGCCAATATTTTTTGTCACTGGAGTAAAAGTGGTGGACATAATGAGCTTGTCACTAGCGTCCCTTTTTGGTTTGGGTATAATTAATTCTGTCTGTGTTAGCCTTGAAACTGATTCCACAGCATCATGAATTATCGGGATCTTGTAGCCCCTGTTCTGGAACTTCTCACCCACTCCTTTCAATTGGGAGACCCCCGTTACAGGATTCGAATTGTTACGCATTGTTCTTATGCATTGTGATTTTACAATGCCCTTTAATAGGGCTGGGGGATGGCAACTATCTGCCCTTAATATAGAGTTGCGGTCGGTGGGTTTATGATACAATGTGGTTCCTAATTTATTAGAATCCTTGAAAACTGTCAAGTCCAAGAAATGAATGGATAACACAGCCCTACAATTTTGTTACACATATCTACTGCTCTTATCTGATCTTCATTTGCTTGCGAATTTAGTGTAGCATTATATATGTTTAACGCCAATTTACTGCAATATACTGGCGACACATTATGAGCCACATCACTCACATTTGCAACATTACGTTTGTAACTTGCCATTCCAAACATTGGTACTGTCATATGGTCCAACTTTTATGTTTTAACTTTTATTTTTTTAACTATTCAATTTTTTAGTATTCTTTTTTTTATATATACAATATGATTGTATATTATTCAGTACACGTTACTTATGGCACTATGACAATTGTTGCTTCATTCAGCTTGCATACCATTGTAAATTATGGCATCTCTTGGCAACCAGAATTGTGTATGATTGCCATGGTTACTGTTTCTATGCCCACCGGATGTAGCAACATTCGATAATGTATATCCATCACAATTTTCCTGGCACTTATTAGAATGTGGCACACTGTTGTTATAACAAGTTCCCCAAACTAACATGTCACATTAATATGTTTGAAATTGTAGAGTACACTACTTTATTTTTTATTTCACGTTTTGTCTGTTGAATCCGTAAACCGGAAGTGAGGTAATACAACTTCCGGTTTCGGACAGCACTATGGAACGCAATATGCGTTCCAAACTCGAAAAATTGGCGCACTTTTCCTTTGGAGAGACACTTAGATTGATATGTGGTAATTGATATGTAACACTATAAATGAGTTGAATTTTGTTTGTTTTGCATGCTGATGAAGGGGTTGTGAACCCCGAAAACGTTCCATTAAATTGGTTTTTTGTGTAAAGTCCTGAGAGTGCATCTTTTTGCTTTCTATATATATACATATATATATATATACATACATATATATATATACATACATATATATACATATATATACATACATATATATACATATATACATACATATATATACATACATATATATACATACATATATATATACACATATATACATACATACATATATATACATACATACATACATATATATATATATATATATATATATATATATTATTTTCGAGATATGGCAACTGAGTTTCAATTGCATCCTAAAAAATGTTATGCCTATTTACAGAGTATTTATTATGTACAAGAGAAATGTCGAAAGATATTCAGCGCTACAAATACTAAGAATATGTAAATATATATAAGGTTCTATCAAATGAGATGAAATGTCTCTCGGTTGAAGTAGACAAATGTCCTTTGTCTCACAAAAAAAGTTCAGGTGATGAATAAGAACAGGTAAGGTGAATATTATACGTTCAAGATGTATTTTGTCAACAAAACTTAACGATAACTGTAACACTGGTACTAGGAGACCAGTAGTGTGCCCTTACCAGAGGGTACCTCAATCATATGAGGTAATGTCTGAGTGTCTGGTTGGTATCTCTCCGGTGTGTCTTGGCAGTCTTTCCTGTGTTGGGAGATGTTCTTATCTTTTATTTCTTTTATTTCATGCCCGGCTTGTGTATGGTACTTTCAACCTTGGAGTCTCCTGGTCTCCGGTATTGTTGACTTGGTATCTCTCCGCAGTATAGTAGTGCGATCTGGATCTTGGCTCTCACCGTGTAGGATGAAATATGGCAAAGAAAGAAAAAGAGTACATAGCGTAATACTGTATAAATAAAAATATTTATTACATACAAAACAGGTGTAAGAAATGCACTCACATTTATTAACCTCAATCTGTATGAGGTAAGTAATGGCGTGTAAGTATATATTTATACACCTTAGGCAGGTGTTACTGGAGGCAGGTGTCTGATGATAAGCTTATTGGGTATGTCCTGGTAGTGAAATCACTTCACGTAGTGTCCTCTGTGTCCCAAACAAGAACTGGTCAAATTCCGCGTTTCGAAGCGTGGGGTTGCTTCTTCGTCAGAGGAGTTTGTCACGCTTCGAAACGCGGAATTTGACCAGTTCTTGTTTGGGACACAGAGGACACTACGTGAAGTGATTTCACTACCAGGACATATCCAATAAGCTTATCATCAGACACCTGCCTCCAGTAACACCTGCCTAAGGTGTATAAATATATACTTACACGCCATTACTTACCTCATACAGATTGAGGTTAATAAATGTGAGTGCATTTCTTACACCTGTTTTGTATGTAATAAATATTTTTATTTATACAGTATTACGCTATGTACTCTTTTTCTTTCTTTGCCATATTTCATCCTACACGGTGAGAGCCAAGATCCAGATCGCACTACTATACTGCGGAGAGATACCAAGTCAACAATACCGGAGACCAGGAGACTCCAAGGTTGAAAGTACCATACACAAGCCGGGCATGAAATAAAAGAAATAAAAGATAAGAACATCTCCCAACACAGGAAAGACTGCCAAGACACACCGGAGAGATACCAACCAGACACTCAGACATTACCTCATATGATTGAGGTACCCTCTGGTAAGGGCACACTACTAGTCTCCTAGTACCAGTGTTACAGTTATCGTTAAGTTTTGTTGACAAAATACATCTTGAACGTATAATATTCACCTTACCTGTTCTTATTCATCACCTGAACTTTTTTTGTGAGACAAAGGACATTTGTCTACTTCAACCGAGAGACATTTCATCTCATTTGATAGAACCTTATATATATTTACATATTCTTAGTATTTGTAGCGCTGAATATCTTTCGACATTTCTCTTGTACATAATTTTTCATCAGTGTCAGGGGTACACTGAATCGTATACATTCATGCAGCTCAATACCCACACCATATAAGTTTATTAAGAGTTTATTAAGATTTCACAGGGAACATACACATCCCAGACCTATATAAATCTCTTAAACTGGTGTTGTAATTTTAAAACATTTTACTCTATATTTCACTACCTTTACCTATACATTGACCTATCTGTTTGTGGAACAACTGAGCGCTGGTACCTTTTCTTGAATACTATCCTATTTACAGAGTAGGAGTTATTTTAATCAACTACGCCAACGTTTCGGGTCTGAGTGGGAGTGGTCGGAAATAGATGCTGGACTAAAATTATATAAAGCTGGGAAGAGATCAATTTCTATATGGTACAATATGTTATGTAACAAATCTGGGATGGTGCAAGTGGAAAAAATTACAACTTACATGAATAGGTTTTTCCCGCAGGTTCAATCACAAGAGGTTAAAAAATGCTTTATTAATCTGGATATGGCTACGTCAGTGCATAGTTGGAAAGAGTCTCAATATAAACTACTAAATAATTATTATTTAACCCCTGACAAAATTAATAAATGGGCTGATAAAACACTACGTTGTAAATGTTTTAAATGTAAAGCTGAGACTGCTGATATTATCCATTGTCTTTGGGCCTGCCCAAAAGTATTGCAATTCTGGGGCAAAGTTAATTACTGGCTTAATACATTTTTAAGTACTAAAATTTCTTTAACTACAGTCAATGTTTTCCTGTTATATGATGTAGGTGAAAATAAATCAGATAAACTTCTTATAAATCTGGCTATTTTAGCCGCTCGTAACATAATATTTAAAAAATGGAAAGCAACAGAAGAACCTAGTCTGAAAGAATTTATTAATACAATGGATAAGCAGATGATGATTGAGCTATTTAATATTAGACCCTACTCAGAAAAAGACTTAAGGCTTTCTTTTCAAAATGGTTAAATATAATCAGGGAAAAGCCATTGATAGTACAAAAGCAACTCATACTACCCTTACAAAATTCCCCCGAATTCATGTTACTTTTGTTAAAAAACAAGATACCCCAAGAGTGGGGCAGGGGTTAACTTGATAGCTAGGGGTAAGATAACTTTACTGGGCTAAATAAATATTACCATGTGGCAACTTGACTATGTACAAAGAGCACTTCGAACAAATAGGGAGGAGGGAAGTGGGGGAGAGGAGTCGGGGGTTTTTTCTTTCTTTTTTTTTTATTGTTTGTTTGTTTTGTTGTTTGTATTTCAAGTATTGTCTTTAGATAGGGACTTATTATAATAGATAAAAGCCCCAAAAGCAAGATATACAATTTGAGAAACGACTCTAGATAACTCAGCTACCACCGTAATGTCCAAGTTTTTACAGGAAGGGTTCTCTCTACAGTGACATAGTCCCAACAGGGTAATTGAATGACTGAGGAGGTAGAGTCTAATTTGAAAGTTGAAGAAATACTGGAATATAGGTTGTGGATTTTTAATTTAAAACTTAATTTATGTGAATTAGCACTCTGATACTTCATAATTAGTGTAAACACCCTGTGTGGTGAAATGTGAGCCCAAGATGTCGGGCTAAATTTTTGTTCTGGTATACCCTGCGTGGTGAAAGGTAAGCCGAATTGTAAGGCTGCTACTTTGCTTTTGGTCAATAAATAAAAACTTTAAAAAAAAAATATAAACAGAAATATACAAAGTATGATCCTAATTTGTTAAAGTAACACAGACGTGTAACAAAGCTCTCATATCACGCAGCGCTCTATTGTGCTGGGCTTGTCTCTCCTTTATATATAGAAATGAGAGAGATCTCGTAGTGCTGGAGAGTTCTGCCCTTCTTTCGAATATTCAATGAATTTAGCCCCTGTGAAGACTGAACTGCAATTTCTCTCCAAGCTATTTTCCCCACATTTGCTTGCCCCCTGTATCATGTGACAGCCACCAGCCAATCACAGACTAGTATATGTATACCCTGTGCACATGCTTAGTAGTAGCTGGTCCCTCAAAAACAGAATTTATGTTTACCTGATAAATTACTTTCTCCAACGGTGTGTCCGGTCCACGGCGTCATCCTTACTTGTGGGATATTCTCTTCCCCAACAGGAAATGGCAAAGAGCCCAGCAAAGCTGGTCACATGATCCCTCCTAGGCTCCGCCTACCCCAGTCATTCGACCGACGTTAAGGAGGAATATTTGCATAGGAGAAACCATATGGTACCGTGGTGACTGTAGTTAAAGAAAATAAATTATCAGACCTGATTAAAAAACCAGGGCGGGCCGTGGACCGGACACACCGTTGGAGAAAGTAATTTATCAGGTAAACATAAATTCTGTTTTCTCCAACATAGGTGTGTCCGGTCCACGGCGTCATCCTTACTTGTGGGAACCAATACCAAAGCTTTAGGACACGGATGAAGGGAGGGAGCAAATCAGGTCACCTAAATGGAAGGCACCACGGCTTGCAAAACCTTTCTCCCAAAAATAGCCTCAGAAGAAGCAAAAGTATCAAACTTGTAAAATTTGGTAAAAGTGTGCAGTGAAGACCAAGTCGCTGCCCTACATATCTGATCAACAGAAGCCTCGTTCTTGAAGGCCCATGTGGAAGCCACAGCCCTAGTGGAATGAGCTGTGATTCTTTCGGGAGGCTGCCGTCCGGCAGTCTCGTAAGCCAATCTGATGATGCTTTTAATCCAAAAAGAGAGAGAGGTAGAAGTTGCTTTTTGACCTCTCCTTTTACCGGAATAAACAACAAACAAGGAAGATGTTTGTCTAAAATCCTTTGTAGCATCTAAATAGAATTTTAGAGCGCGAACAACATCCAAATTGTGCAACAAACGTTCCTTCTTTGAAACTGGTTTCGGACACAGAGAAGGTACGATAATCTCCTGGTTAATGTTTTTGTTAGAAACAACTTTTGGAAGAAAACCAGGTTTAGTACGTAAAACCACCTTATCTGCATGGAACACCAGATAAGGAGGAGAACACTGCAGAGCAGATAATTCTGAAACTCTTCTGGCAGAAGAAATTGCAACTAAAAACAAAACTTTCCAAGATAATAATTTAATATCAACGGAATGCAAGGGTTCAAACGGAACCCCCTGAAGAACTGAAAGAACTAAATTGAGACTCCAAGGAGGAGTCAAAGGTTTGTAAACAGGCTTAATTCTAACCAGAGCCTGAACAAAAGCTTGAACATCTGGCACAGCAGCCAGTTTTTTGTGAAGTAACACCGACAAGGCAGAAATCTGTCCCTTCAGGGAACTTGCAGATAATCCTTTTTCCAATCCTTCTTGAAGGAAGGATAGGATCCTAGGAATCTTAACCTTGTCCCAAGGGAATCCTTTAGATTCACACCAACAGATATATTTTTTCCAAATTTTGTGGTAAATCTTTCTAGTTACAGGCTTTCTGGCCTGAATAAGAGTATCGATAACAGAATCTGAGAACCCTCGCTTCGATAAAATCAAGCGTTCAATCTCCAAGCAGTCAGCTGGAGTGAAACCAGATTCGGATGTTCGAACGGACCCTGAACAAGAAGGTCTCGTCTCAAAGGTAGCTTCCAAGGTGGAGCCGATGACATATTCACCAGATCTGCATACCAAGTCCTGCGTGGCCACGCAGGAGCTATCAAGATCACCGACGCCCTCTCCTGATTGATCCTGGCTACCAGCCTGGGGATGAGAGGAAAGGGCGGGAACACATAAGCTAGTTTGAAGGTCCAAGGTGCTACTAGTGCATCCACTAGAGCCGCCTTGGGATCCCTGGATCTGGACCCGTAGCAAGGAACTTTGAAGTTCTGACGAGAGGCCATCAGATCCATGTCTGGAATGCCCCACAGCTGAGTGACTTGGGCAAAGATTTCCGGATGGAGTTCCCACTCCCCCGGATGCAATGTCTGACGACTCAGAAAATCCGCTTCCCAATTTTCCACTCCTGGGATGTGGATAGCAGACAGGTGGCAGGAGTGAGACTCCGCCCATAGAATGATTTTGGTCACTTCTTCCATCGCTAGGGAACTCCTTGTTCCCCCCTGATGGTTGATGTACGCAACAGTTGTCATGTTGTCTGATTGAAACCGTATGAACTTGGCCCTCGCTAGCTGAGGCCAAGCCTTGAGAGCATTGAATATCGCTCTCAGTTCCAGAATATTTATCGGTAGAAGAGATTCTTCCCGAGACCAAAGACCCTGAGCTTTCAGGGATCCCCAGACCGCGCCCCAGCCCATCAGACTGGCGTCGGTCGTGACAATGACCCACTCTGGTCTGCGGAATGTCATCCCTTGTGACAGGTTGTCCAGGGACAGCCACCAACGGAGTGAGTCTCTGGTCCTCTGATTTACTTGTATCTTCGGAGACAAGTCTGTATAGTCCCCATTCCACTGACTGAGCATGCACAGTTGTAATGGTCTTAGATGAATGCGCGCAAAAGGAACTATGTCCATTGCCGCTACCATCAACCCGATCACTTCCATGCACTGAGCTATGGAAGGAAGAGGAACGGAATGAAGTATCCGACAAGAGTCTAGAAGTTTTGTTTTTCTGGCCTCTGTTAGAAAAATCCTCATTTCTAAGGAGTCTATAATTGTTCCCAAGAAGGGAACCCTTGTTGACGGGGATAGAGAACTCTTTTCCACGTTCACTTTCCATCCGTGAGATCTGAGAAAGGCCAGGACGATGTCCGTGTGAGCCTTTGCTTGAGGAAGGGACGACGCCTGAATCAGAATGTCGTCCAAGTAAGGTACTACAGCAATGCCCCTTGGTCTTAGCACAGCTAGAAGGGACCCTAGTACCTTTGTGAAAATCCTTGGAGCAGTGGCTAATCCGAAAGGAAGCGCCACGAACTGGTAATGTTTGTCCAGGAATGCGAACCTTAGGAACCGATGATGTTCCTTGTGGATAGGAATATGTAGATACGCATCCTTTAAATCCACCGTGGTCATGAATTGACCTTCCTGGATGGAAGGAAGAATAGTTCGAATGGTTTCCATCTTGAACGATGGAACCTTGAGAAACTTGTTTAAGATCTTGAGATCTAAGATTGGTCTGAACGTTCCCTCTTTTTTGGGAACTATGAACAGATTGGAGTAGAACCCCATCCCTTGTTCTCTTAATGGAACAGGATGAATCACTCCCATTTTTAACAGGTCTTCTACACAATGTAAGAATGCCTGTCTTTTTATGTGGTCTGAAGACAACTGAGACCTGTGGAACCTCCCCCTTGGGGGAAGTCCCTTGAATTCCAGAAGATAACCTTGGGAGACTATTTCTAGCGCCCAAGGATCCAGAACATCTCTTGCCCAAGCCTGAGCGAAGAGAGAGAGTCTGCCCCCCACCAGATCCGGTCCCGGATCGGGGGCCAACATTTCATGCAGTCTTGGTAGCAGTGGCAGGTTTCTTGGCCTGCTTTCCTTTGTTCCAGCCTTGCATTGGTCTCCAAGCTGGCTTGGCTTGAGAAGTATTACCCTCTTGCTTAGAGGACGTAGCACCTTGGGCTGGTCCGTTTCTACGAAAGGGACGAAAATTAGGTTTATTTTTTGCCTTGAAAGGCCGATCCTGAGGAAGGGCGTGGCCCTTACCCCCAGTGATATCAGAGATAATCTCTTTCAAGTCAGGGCCAAACAGCGTTTTCCCCTTGAAAGGAATGTTAAGTAGCTTGTTCTTGGAAGACGCATCAGCCGACCAAGATTTCAACCAAAGCGCTCTGCGCGCCACAATAGCAAACCCAGAATTCTTAGCCGCTAACCTAGCCAATTGCAAAGTGGCGTCGAGGGTGAAAGAATTAGCCAATTTGAGAGCATTGATTCTGTCCATAATCTCCTCATAAGGAGGAGAATCACTATCGACCGCCTTTATCAGCTCATCGAACCAGAAACATGCGGCTGTAGCGACAGGGACAATGCATGAAATTGGTTGTAGAAGGTAACCCTGCTGCACAAACATCTTTTTAAGCAAACCTTCTAATTTTTTATCCATAGGATCTTTGAAAGCACAACTATCCTCTATGGGTATAGTGGTGCGTTTGTTTAAAGTGGAAACCGCTCCCTCGACCTTGGGGACTGTCTGCCATAAGTCCTTTCTGGGGTCGACCATAGGAAACAATTTTTTAAATATGGGGGGAGGGACGAAAGGAATACCTGGCCTCTCCCATTCTTTATTAACAATGTCCGCCACCCGCTTGGGTATAGGAAAAGCTTCTGGGAGCCCCGGCACCTCTAGGAACTTGTCCATTTTACATAGTTTCTCTGGGATGACCAACTTGTCACAATCATCCAGAGTGGATAATACCTCCTTAAGCAGAATGCGGAGATGTTCCAACTTAAATTTAAATGCAATCACATCAGGTTCAGCCTGTTGAGAAATGTTCCCTGAATCAGTAATTTCTCCCTCAGACAAAACCTCCCTGGCCCCATCAGACTGGGTTAGGGGCCCTTCAGAGATATTAATATCAGCGTCGTCATGCTCTTCAGTATCTAAAACAGAGCAGCCGCGCTTACGCTGACAAGTGTTTATTTTGGCTAAAATGTTTTTGACAGAATTATCCATTACAGCCGTTAATTGTTGCATAGTAAGGAGTATTGGCGCGCTAGATGTACTAGGGGCCTCCTGAGTGGGCAAGACTCGTGTAGACGAAGGAGGGAATGATGCAGTACCATGCTTACTCCCCTCACTTGAGGAATCATCTTGGGCATCATTGTCATTATCACATAAATCACATTTATTTAAATGAATAGGAATTCTGGCTTCCCCACATTCAGAACACAGTCTATCTGGTAGTTCAGACATGTTAAACAGGCATAAACTTGATAACAAAGTACAAAAACGTTTTAAAATAAAACCGTTACTGTCACTTTAAATTTTAAACTGAACACACTTTATTACTGCAATTGCGAAAAAACATGAAGGAATTGTTCAAAATTTATCAAATTTTCACCACAGTGTCTTAAAGCCTTAAAAGTATTGCACACCAAATTTGGAAGCTTTAACCCTTAAAATAACGGAACCGGAGCCGTTTTAAACTTTAACCCCTTTACAGTCCCTGGTATCTGCTTTGCTGAGACCCAACCAAGCCCAAAGGGAATACGATACCAAATGACGCCTTCAGAAAGTCTTTTCTAAGTATCAGAGCTCCTCTCACATGCGACTGCATGCCATGCCTCTCAAAAACAAGTGCGCCACACCGGCGCGAAAATGAGGCTCTGCTTATGCTTTGGGAAAGCCCCTAAGGAATAAGGTGTCTAATACAGTGCCTGCCGATATTATTATATCAAAATACCCAGATAAAATGATTCCTCAAGGCTAAATATGTGTTAATAATGAATCGATTTAGCCCAGAAAAAGTCTACAGTCTTAATAAGCCCTTGTGAAGCCCTTATTTACGATCGTAATAAACATGGCTTACCGGATCCCATAGGGAAAATGACAGCTTCCAGCATTACATCGTCTTGTTAGAATGTGTCATACCTCAAGCAGCAAGAGACTGCACACTGTTCCCCCAACTGAAGTTAATTGCTCTCAACAGTCCTGTGTGGAACAGCCATGGATTTTAGTTACGGTTGCTAAAATCATTTTCCTCATACAAACAGAAATCTTCATCTCTTTTCTGTTTCTGAGTAAATAGTACATACCAGCACTATTTCAAAATAACAAACTCTTGATTGAATAATAAAAACTACAGTTAAACACTAAAAAACTCTAAGCCATCTCCGTGGAGATGTTGCCTGTACAACGGCAAAGAGAATGACTGGGGTAGGCGGAGCCTAGGAGGGATCATGTGACCAGCTTTGCTGGGCTCTTTGCCATTTCCTGTTGGGGAAGAGAATATCCCACAAGTAAGGATGACGCCGTGGACCGGACACACCTATGTTGGAGAAAAGTGTGTATATACAATATATATATATATATATATATACAATATATATATATATATATATATATATATATATATATATATATATATATATATATATATATATATATATATATATATATATATATATATATATATATATATATATATATATATAGCAAAATTTGATAATGGAAGTAAATTGGAAAGTCTTATAAAAACTGCACGTTCTTCCTGAATCATGAGTATTTCTGGCTTCTTTTTATTTTGACTTTAAGGTATCTTTAAAAGGACCACTAAACACAGTAGAATAATAATCAGTAAATGCATAATAAAAAGACAGTTAAACTGTTTGAATGTCAAATGAGTAGTCTCTTTCTGACAAATTTAAAGTTAGTTCTATTTTCCCTCCCACTGCATCATGTGACAGCCATCAGCCAATCACAAGCTGCATATACATACATTCTGTAAACCTTGCACGTGCTCAGTAGGATCTGGTGCCACTTTTCTTGCAATATTTTTTGCTGTTAAAGATTTGGAATTGCTCAATACCATATCTATAAATGATTTTGTTTACATTTATATAAAGTGTATTTGTTAGTATGAGGTTTAGTTATAGTTTAGAAGTACAGCTAGCAGAATGTTTTAGGTACAATATTTTGCCCACATAAAATAAGCACAAAGGTATTTTTTTAAAGGGCCATTATACACTCATTTTTTCTTTGCATAAATGTTTTGTAGATGATCTATTTATAAAGCCCATAAAGTTTTTTTTTTAAATGTATAATTTTGCTTATTTTTAAATAACATTGCTCTGATTTTCAGACTCCTAACCAAGCCCCAAAGTTTTATTTGAATACCGTCAGCTACCTTCTCCAGCTTGCTCCTGTTTGTGTAAAGGGTCTTTTCATATGCAAACAAAGGGGGAGGCGGGAAGTGACTTATTTCCCACTTGCAGTGGGCTTTCCAACTGCCTTTTCAACAGAGCTAAACTGAAAGCTTCTAAGTAAGTTTTTAAACCATTTTATACTATATTTTTATATCAGTATCTGTGCATCTTATTCTTTATAGTAGTGTCTATTACATGCAGTTATATGAAAATGAGTGTATACTGTCCCTTTAAGCTACTTGAAAGGAAAAAAAACACCTTGAGATTGTAACATAAAATGTTTAGTTATGTGTAGTAAAACAACTGTGTAATAAACATTTATTTATTTTACCTCCTGGGCTTTGTTATTCCCAAAACCAGAAATGTACACTGCAGAATTTTCAAAGGAACATCTGCTACATATCTGTACTTAAAGGGATAGTCAAAACTAAACTTAATATTAATTAAAAAGATAGATAATGCCTTTACTACCCATTCCCAAGCTTTGCACAACCAACATTGTTATATTAATATACTGAATAACATTAAAACCTCTGTCTGCCTGTTTCTAAGCCACTACAGCCTCTTATCACATGCTTTTTATTTCCTTTTCACCACAGGAGACTGCTAGAAGATGCTTAGATGCAAGGTAATCGCAGAGGTAAAAAGAATATCATTATAACTGTGTTGGTTATAAAAAAAACTGGAGAATGGGTAATAAAGGGATTATCTATCTTAAAAAAAAAATTAAAAAAAAAATCTGGTGTAGACTGTCCCTTTAATTGGCCTCAACAGATAAACGATGCAGTTTTAGCTAACAAAATAACTATAGGTATCCCTGGTCTACTAACAAGTTTAGATGTGGCGTTTTGTTTGCTTTACACATATCTTGCTATAGAATAGCATACCAGCCAAGAAAAAATGTATTCCAATTACAAGATGTTTACCGCCCCTTTAAAAAAGCATAAAATCTATCCTACATGGATGCACTGTTTCTACATTTGAGAAAGTTAAAGGGATACTAAACCCAAATGTTTTCTCTTTCATGATTCAGATAGAGCATGCAATTTTAAGCAACTTTCTAATTTACTCCTATTATCAATTGTTATTTATTCTCTTGGTATCTTTATTTAAGAAGCAGGAATGTAAAGCTTAGGAGCAAGTCCATTTTAGGTTCAGAACCCTGGATAGCACTTGCGTATTGGTGGCTACATTTAGCAAATCAATAAATAGCATAACCCAGGTTCTTAACCAAAAATGGGCCTAAGCTTTACATTCCTGCTTCTTAAATAAAGATAGCAAGATAAAGAAGAAAAACAAAAATGTATGCTTACCTGATAAATGTATTTATTTCCAGGCATGGAGAGTACACAAATCATTCCAATTACTAGTGGGATATTCACTCCTGGCCTGCAGGAGGTGGAGGCAAAGAGCACCCCAGCAGGCCAGGACATTTTCTAAGATGGAGGTGTAGGTTAAGAGCTCCGTGCAGCCATAAACAAAAAGGGGGCATATTAAGCACACAGATGAGGACAATTAACTACAATTAGGGGAAACAGGACGACTACCCTAGAGAGATACTTTTATACACTAGGCTGATCCCGGTGAGTGCGTTACAATACGGGCTGTGAGCGGCTGGTTGCGGCTTAATGGACTGACACACATACCAAACCCGCAGCACTTGAGATGAAGTGAACACGGCTGCCGGGCGATCACGGGGACCTTTTCCTGCTTACCTCCGGACATTCTTGAAGACTGACAACTGAGAAGGAAAAAGAGATCATAGGGGTCTCCGCCCCAGCTTCGCTCCGCCATCAACACGTGAGTAGGCCGCAACTCCGTAAAATGCTGGGTTTGGGCCCCTATACTTAGAAGCTGAAGGTTGGCTCATCATGGGGTTACAGAAAGCCGCAGACAAGGGGAATGTGTGATACACCCCAACCACAGTTATCTTGAAGTCCGTATAAAATGGATCACACTAATGTAACACGCAGAAACTACCAGTATTAGGCACAGCAAAAGAGGTTTTCTGACTATCTGGCACGCCCTGGGGGAATCTAGAGATAAATGGCATACATTTCTGATTCTTAGTCTCTAAATCTAGACATCCAAAGTGCAGGGCCCGCAAACCAATAAGGTTGGGTAGCTATATTTTTACACCTGACTTTACATTAAACGCCAAAATTACAAGCCAATTAGGCCAATTCTGCATGATAATAATAAAAAGCTCTCAAAAACAAAAGAAACAAAAAGAATAGGGGTAAGACATACTGATTGTAGTATATAAGGGCTGGCCTCTAGATCAATTTCTGGTGTAAAACAGATTCACAACATATTACATAAATATGTCCACAAGAAAGGCAAATAAACCAGATAAGCTCTCCAAGACAGCTCCCATGGACTTTTTCTTTAAATCATCAAAAGTAAATAAACCTCCAGAAAACATGGAGACAGATAACGAAGATGAAACGGACATGGATTCCAACATAATAATTCCGGCAGACCAAATCCCGGCAACAAAAGCTGATCTGCAGCTGCTGGTCTCCAAGCAGGACATAGAGGCGAACTTTGAAAAACTTTGGAGCAAAATAGACAATCTACATTCCACAGTGACCGCCAGTTTAAAGGAAATAAAAAATGAAATTACTGAAATAGGCAATCAAGTGGATACTCTGGAAACTAACCAGGAAGAGATAGCAGAGGACATATCCACGCTCTCCCAATCTACCTCCTCCCAGCAGCAAGAGATCCTGGAACTCCAGGAAAAAATGGAAGACATGGAAAACAGGTCTAGAAGGTGTAACCTGAGACTCAAAAGGAGTCCCAGAGTCAATTTTAAACAAAGATCTAAATTCATACCTCCAACAACTGTTCCGTGAAATTACAGGAGACTCTACAGATGAATCTTATCCAATAGAGAGCCCACAGGGCCCTTAGAGCCATACCCAGAGACTACTTACCACCCAGATTCCTTGAGAAAGAGAAAATTCTACAAGCAGCACATTAAAACCCCACATTTAAATTTCAGGGAAATGTGGTCCAGTTTTACCAAGACCTCTGCATACGCACCCTACAACGCCGCAATACACTCAGACCAATCACAACTCTACTACGAAAACACAAGGTGCCATATCGTTGGGGTTTTCCCTTTCGCCCTGATTATTATGACAGATGGAAAGACAACGGTCATCAAATCACTAGAGGATGTCCCCACAGCATGCAAATCCCTAGGTTTGGAGTTGCCAGATTTCCCAACTCTTATGACACTTACAAAGGATGCAGACTCTTCAGAAATAAAACTCATCCTCAAAAAATAAATGGTCAAGGATTACAAGGGGGAAAAAAGCTAAAAAATGAAGTGACAGCCTGTCCTCATAACCCAGGCTGCGTAGCCAACTTCAGATTGTACATTATCTGCTCAACGCAAACCTCAACAGATAGGACCCTTTGGAATTACAGAGACTTTCATAGCATTTACTCACAAAGTGTATGGACACATTGAGTGTATCTATGGACTTTTCCACGTATATCTTTTTTTCATTACCTATGAGTCCATGTACTCCTAGAAAATAAATGATAGAAGTACCTCTCCATCCACCCTCTGGATACTACTGTCCACCGTATCTAGACTATTCTCGGCTTCTCTCTAGTATGTTCAGCTGCATACTCTACCCTATCACTCTCCTCTACCTTTTACCTCTCAATCAACTCATCTCCTCTTTACTTCCCTATCTTCCTATTCTTTTACTCTCTTCCTATTCTTGTTACTCTAATTCTTTTGGAGTCATCTCCAAGATCCTTAACTTTATTAGATAATGTTTAAAATTGTTTATATGTTTTTGTTTAGATATATTAGTTTGTTAACAAGTCACTTTGTATACTCCAAAGTACATCTAACCACGAGTTGAGTAACAATGGTAATTACGATACTCTCCCATCTCTGGGACTTAAGTGACTCATTATATATATGCTACAGTTTACACATTATGTAGACCCTCCATTGCTCCTTCTCCTGTGGTCTTTTTAGGGCAGAGGAATCAATCAGCTCCCATATCATGTCATAGAACAGATCCTTACAAACCTATTACAAGATGACCCTTCCCACTATCAACTTACTCTCACATAATGTGAGAGGCCTACAGTCTGCTATCAAGAGACGCACAGCCTTAACCCAATACAGAGATTTGCACGCCAACATAATATTTCTCCAGGAGACACACTTTGTTGATGCCTCATTCCTAAATATTGGACGCGAGATTACACACAACACTATCATGCCACAAACTCAAAGAAACGGGGAGTATCAATTCTGATACATCACTCCATGTTATTTGTACATGGGGAAACAATAGCTGATAAAGAGGGAAGGTATATTCTAGTCCAGGGCCAGCTGCAGTGAGTGGATGTGGTGCTATGTAATATTTATGCTCCCAACGAGAAGCAAAATAGCTTCTTTAAACAAATCTCACATCTACTAACCAACTGGTCCAAAAAGCGTGTTATTTTGTCAGGGGATTTAAATTTAGACATCCAAAACCTTACTTACAAATGTTCCAACACACCTTCTAAAAAAGTATGAGACTCAGATCCATGGCCAAAACCACTATAGACCTCCTAAGCCCGCATTCCCTCATTGATACTTGGAAAAAACTGTTTGGCCACTGTATGGCATAACTTCAGAAACCACGTTCTACTCGGCAGCACATAAATCATACTCCAAATTAGATTATATATTAGTCAGATATTACAACCAGTTCTTAAGTCAGCCAACATCCACACATGCATATGGTCGGACCATTCCATAATGGTGCAATTAGGGGAGCTGCGGGATCCAAGTAGATTGCAGACATGGACCTATGATCCTTCTTGTTTAAAAAAAAAAAAAAAAACTAAAAATAACATACTCAAGACATTGGGAGAATACTGGAACATTAACCTACACACAACCTCTAATCCCATATCAGTCTGGGCTGCACATAAAATCGGTAGTTCGGGATCTACTCAAAGAAAAATCTATATATAAAGAAAATCAAGACACATGTTTTACAGTTGTGCACTGAGATAGAGGAATTAGAGTGCTCACACAAACTGACTCTTTCCAACATAACTCTTCACTCATTACAACTTAAAAGACAAACACTAGCACAGTATCTAAACGAGAACTCCATTAAGACGATACATAGACTGAAAACAAATTATTTTCTTTACGCGAATAAACCAAATACTTGGCCAAAAAAATTAGAGACTCCCAACAAGCTTCCTTAATCCCTCTCTTACAGAACATGACGGGCCATTTAACCTCCCATCCGCAGGAGATAGTAGATACGTTTGCAAGCTACTATGGAAGTCTCTACGATGGCAATAAGGTAAGCTATGAAAACTCCACCCAACAAAGGTAACAAAACTTTCTAGACAACGCTAAATTAAGAAAAAATTACAGAAACTGACCGAGAAACATTAAATGCCAAAGAAACCCAGGGAGAAATTATAGCAGTTCTTAGAGATCTCAAACCGGGGAAGGCACCAGGACCAGATGGGTTTCCTGGTGAGTACTATAAGCTGTTTAAATCAGCTCTAGTCCCCCATTTAGTTAAGTTTGCTAATCATATCATGGAAGGCCATGTAATCCCAATAGAATTACTCCAAGCCAAAATAGTTGTATTATCAAAACCAGGGAAGAACCCCAAACACTGCTCCAGTTACAGACCTATATCCCTTATAAATCAGGACATAAAAACAGTGACAACAATGTTGGCTAACAGACTCAAACAAATAATCCCGACGATAGTGCACCCGGATCAAGTGGGCTTTATTACGGGGAGGGAGGCTCCCGATAACGTATGGAGAATGGCTGCGGTTATGGACCGTCTGACAGACAATGGGGTGCCTTCTCTGCTTCTGTCACTGGATGCGGAGAAGGCATTCGACAGAGTGGACTGGCAATATATGTGGACGGTACTGGAGAAAATAGGGTTCCATGGACCCCAATTTATTTGACTACTACCGGGCTTCTAGGCTAGCTCAAACCTCCCTATGTGGCAGGAGGGACAGAAACATCCTCTGGCCGTTTCTAGAGTCTGAGATAGGGAACCTCAGTTCCCCAGAGGACATCATATGGAATTTGGAGGGGAGGGGACAGCACGGTGCTCGCCAACTACTAGACTATCAATACGGGAATGGCACTCTGCTCTTAAGACCCCCAACATCTTCCCCGCAAATTCTTTGAAAAAACCCTTGATAGCCGCGGATTATAGATCACTAATAAGTAAATGAGAAAATAAGGGACTTTATAGAGTTGCGGATCTTGTTCAAAATGGGTCACCTATCTCATATTCACAATTGAGCAAAAAAATAGAACCGCTGCCACTACAGAGGTTCCTATACTTACAAATCGCATTGGCTATACGCGCCTACATATCTAAATATCCAACACACACAACCACAAATCTAGAAAGACTGTGTAGTACCTCCAACAGACCTAAACACGCAATATCACAGATATATCTTGCCTTGCAGACAGCTAAAATTAAATCCAAGTCCCCTCTAGTACTCAGATGGGAGGCAGATCTGGGGGTGGAAAGAGAACAAGAAAACTGGGACAGGTTGTTTTATGACTCGAGTAAGAATCTACTGAGAGCAGACCTTAGAAAGAACATCATCAAAACTTACTTTAGATGGTATTTGACTATCATTCAGACAGCTCACTCCGTTAGGAGTGGTTCTAGACTTTGATACAGGGGGAGTGAAGAGGTGGGAACTTATCTACATATGTGGTGGGAATGTCCCAGGATTAGTGTTATATGGAAGGAATTATCTAGGTTCCTGAGCAGCTTACTAGATTAGAATATAACCCTTGAAATACCACAAGCTCTTTTACATGACAAACTACCCACATTCAATAATTATTATAACGCTTTCATTAGAATACTATGCATCACTAGAACCAGTATAGCAAGACACTGGAAAGTGGGAGCACCCACATGGCCTTAAATTTTGTCCAGGATCAAGCAAACATATTCTATGTATGAATCAGCTGCTCACATACAAAACACATCAGAATCTTTTCAGAAGATATGGTACTACTGGATGCTTGGGGGTGGGGGAGGGAACACACCTCACTCAGGTCTCACATCATCAAATTTGGAGTAGAGGTGGGAGGGCACATAGCTAGGTGGAATGACACTGCAGGACCAAGAAGGTAAGATCCTCTTAAAATTTCTTTGAGCAATGGAGGTACTTAGTTCAGAAAGTAGTAAAGATTGAGACAAAGTGACAAAAGTTGATTTATTGTTAATTAACAAAAAAAGTTTAAAGTTAGTATGTATAACAAAGCCTATATTATTTGTACAGGTTAATTTGTTTTTTACTCTGTTGGTACAAATGGCCAAAAGATATAGAATTTGGGATCTTCTCCCCAAAACATACAAGACCACCTGCTTCTCAATATATCACCAGGTGAACTTTACAGGAAGAGCTACTTCGAATAGACTTTATGTCAGTTCCCATACTCACAAATAACCGGCAATAGAGACTTATATGCAATGCAGATTTATGTATTATAACCAGTGTCGGCCCGAAGGGTTGATCTGCAATGGATCTGTGATCTCTCTACATGGAACTGTTTCCGTAAGCCCACCTCTTTACATGACAGGTGATGCCTTTGCTGTTAAAGGAGTTTGACTATACTTGTAATGTACTCTTAAAATGTATAATAAAAAAGATTTAATCTAAAAGGATTAAAATATCTCCAGACACCAACTTCGCACATCTTTCCTTGACAGAGGCAAAGAGAATGACTAGGGGTTATGGGTAACGGAAGTGATACTTAACAGCTCTGCTGGGGTGTTCTTTGCCTCCTTCTGCTGGCCAGGAGTGAATATACCACTAGTAATTGGAATGATTTGTGGACTCTCCATGCCATAGGAAATTGATAATAGGAATAAATTAGTTGCTTAAAATTGCATGCACTATCTGAATCGTTAAAGAAACAAAAAATTGGGTTTCTTGGCTTCCAGAGAGGAAAGTAAAGGGCTCATATCAATGTGCTGCAGACCTCTTTGGTAACAAACAGTTTGAGATTTTAGGTCAGACTCGAGCATAAAATAATTTACCTGACAAACACTTTTTCGGCATATGCAGGCCTCAGATTAAATAACTTGGTCTGTTTGAAAACAAAAATAAAAGCATTGCATTAAATCAACATTCACACAATTTTCATTGAATTATAGAAACAGAGAGAAAAGAACAAGCCTGCCCATAATTTCCAAAAAGTGTAAACTTATCTAGTCTGTAGAATAGTGTTGTGCTTATCCCAGGCATTCTTAAAGTCCCCCACCTACTATCAATCAGCTTGAGATCATGACCCCTTGTTCTTCAATCTTTCTTTTTATGAAAAAACAAAGTTTATGCTTACCTGATAAAAGTATTTATTTATTGACACAGTGAGTCCACGGATCATCAGTAATAACCATTGGGAACATCACTCCTGGCCAGCAGGAGGCAGCAAAGAGCACCACAGCAAAGCCGTTAAGTATCACCTCCCTTCCCACAACCCCAAGTCATTTGACCGAAGGAAAAGGAGAGAAAGATAGCAACACAAGGTGCAGAGGATTATATGACAAAAAAAACTTGTCTGAGAATACAGGGCGGGCCGTGCACTCACAGTGTCAAGAAATAAATAAATTGATCAGGTAAGCATAAATTTCGTTTTCTTTCTAATGACACGGTGAGTCCACGGATCATCAGTAATTACTATTGGGAATCAATACCCAAGCTAGAGGACACAGATGATAAAGGGAGGGACAAGACAGGAAACCTAAACGGAAGGCACCACTGCTTGAAGAACCTGTCTCCCAAAAGAAGCCTCAGCCGAGGCAAAAATATGAAAATTTATAGAATTTAAAAAAAGGGTGTAGAGAGGACCAAGTTGCAGCCTTGCAAATCTGTTCCACAGAAGCTTCATTTTTGAAAGCACAGGAGGAAGAAACAGCCCTCGTGGAATGAGCTGTGATTCTCTCAGAAGGCTGCTGTTCAGCAGTTTCATAGGCCAAGCGAATAATACTCTTCAGCCACAAAGAAAGAAGTAGCCGTAGCATTCTGACCCTTTCCCAGAGAAAACGACAAACAAAGCAAAAGACTGGCGAAAATCCTTAGTCGCCTGGAAATAGTATTTCAACGCACGAACCACATCTAGCTTGTGCAGCAAACGCTCTTTATGAGAAGAAGGGTTAGGACACAAAGAAGAAACAACGATTTCTTGATTAATGTTCCTATCCAAAACCACTTTAGGAAGGAAACCTAACTTAGTACGCAGACCTACCTTATCCAAATGAAAAATAAGATAATGGGATTCACACTGCAACGCTGAGAGTTCAAAGACTCTACAAGCAGAAGAGATTGCAACAAGAAACAAAACTTTCCAAGATAACATCTTAATATCTAAGGAATGCATAGGCTGAAGAACAAGGTTAAGACTCAAGGGAGGAGTAACAGGTTTGAACACAGGCCTGATTCTAACTAAGGCCTGACAGGATTGCACATCTGGCACATCCGCCAGACGTTTATGCAACAAAATAGATAAGGCCGATATTTGACCCTTCAAGGTACTCGCAGACAGACACTTCTCCAGACCTTCCTGGAGAAAGGACAAAATTCTAGGATTCATGACTCTACTCCACGAGAACCCCATGGATTCACACCAGAACAGATATCTGCTCCATATTTTGTGGTAAATCTTTCTAGTCACAGGCTTACGAGCCTGAATTAAGGTCTCAATGACAGACTCCGAAAACCAGTGGATAGAATTAAGCGTTCAATCTCCAAGCAGTCAGCTACAGAGAAACGAGATTTGGATGAAGGAAGGGCCCTTGAAGTAGAAGGTCCATCCTCAGTGGAAGTCTCCAAGGTGGAAGAGAAGACATCTCCACTAGGTCTGCATACCAGAGCCTGCGCGGCCACGCTGGTGCAATGAGGATCACTGATGACTTCTCCTGTTTGATTCGAGCAATGACCCGTGGAAGGAGAGCGAACAGAGAAAATAGGTATGCTAAACTGAAAATCCAAGGGACCGCCAGAGCATATATATGTACAGCCTGAGGATCCCTTGACCCATACCTCGGGAGCCTGGCATTCTGTCCAGATGCCATGAGATCCAGCTCCGGCTGTCCCCATTTGAGAATAAAGTTGGAAAACACCTCCGGATGGAGTTCCCAATCCCCCCCAGGTGAAAGGTCTGTCTGCTCAGAAAATCCGCTTCCCAGTGGTCCACTCCTGGAATGTGGAACACAGATAGACAGCAGTTGTGGGTCTCTGCCCACTGAATAATCCTGGATACCTCTGTAATGGCCAAGGAACTCCGAGTTCCTCCCTGATGGTTGACGTAAGCCACTGAAGTTATGTTGTCCGACTGGAACCTGATAAATGGGCTGAAGCCGAGGCCAGAAGAGCATTGAAGACTTCTCTCAGCTCTAGGATGTTTATGGGGAGAACCGACTCCTCCAGAGTCCATATCACTTGAGCCTTTACAGATGCCAGCCTGCTGGGATGGGGAGCAGTCTGGGGCTCGCTAGTCACAATCACCCAGGTAGGTCTGCGGAAGCAGGTTCCCTGGGAGAGATATTCCTGAGAGAACCACCAAGGAAGAGAATCTCTTGTCGCCTGATCCAGTTCTAATCTTGGAGACAGATCCGCATAATCCCCGTTCCATTGTTTGAGCATGCATAACTGCAGAGGCCTGAGATGGAACCCGAGCAAACTGAATGATGTCCATGGCAGCTACCATCAGACCAATTACCTCCATACATTGGGCCACTGATGGCCGAGGAGAGGACTGAAGAGCAAGGCAAGTGTTGAAGAGCTTTGTTCTTCTGATCTCTGTCAGAAATATTTTCATTGATAAGGAATCTATTATGGTTCCCAATAACACTAACGTTGTAGCTGGAATCAAGGAACTCTTTCCCAAATTCACCTTCCATCCGTGAGAGTGCAGAAAAGATAACATCTCCGTGTGGGAGTTTGCTTGTTGAAAAGATGGCGCCTGAACAAGAATGTTGTCCAGATAAGGCACAACTGCAATGCCCCGCAACCGGAGCACTGCCTAAACAGTGCTCCCAGGACCTTTGAGAAAATTCTGGGAGCTGTGGCAAGGCCGAATGGAAGAGCCACAAACTGAAAGTGTTTGTCTAGAAACGGGAACCTCAGAAACTTGTGAGGATCCCTGTGGTGGGAACATGCAGGTACGCATCCTTTAAATCTACTGTGGTCATGAATTGACCCTCTTGAACCAAGGGAAGAATGGAACAAATAGACTCCATCTTGAATGGTGGTACTCTGAGGAACTTGTTTAGACTCTTGAGGTCTAAAATCGGTCTGAAAGTTCCCTCTTTTTTGGGAACCACGAACAGATGATTGGAGTAGAATCCCAGACCCTGTTCCTGCGTTGGAACAGGAACTATCACTCCCAGGTCGGGAAGATCCCGGATACAGTTTAAGAACGCCTCTCTCTTTATCTGGTCTACAGATAATCTTGAAAGCAGAAACCTGCCCCTGGGAGTAAAGGTCTTTAACTCTAGTTTGTATCCCTGGGACACGATGTCCACCGCCCAGGGATCCTGAACATCCCAAACCCAGGTCTGTGCAAAGAAAGAAAGTCTGCCCCCACAAGATCCGCTCCCGGATCGGGGGCAGACCCTTCATGCTGACTTTGAGTCATTAACAGGCTTCTTAGATTGCTTCCCCTTGTTCCAAGACTGATTGGACTTCTAGGAAGGCTTGGACTGTTCCTGCTTGGAAGTAGAAGGCTTACCTTTAAACTTTCGAAAGGAACGAAAATTACAGGATGTCCTTTCTGCTTATTCCTCTTATCCTGAGGGAGAAAATGACCCTTTCCTTCCGTAATGTCTGAAATAATTTCAGCCAAGCCCGGCCCAAACAAGGTCTTACCCTTGTAGGGAATCGCCAAAAGCTTAGACTTAGATGATACATCCGCGAACCAGGACTTCAACCATTACGCTCCGCGTGCCAGTACGGCAAAGCCAGAAATCCTTGCTCCCAACTTAATAACTTGTAAGGAAGCATTCGTAATAAAGGAATTGGCCAACTTAAGAGCCTTGATCCTATCCTGGATCTCTTCAAGGAGAGTATCTGTCTGAATCGAATCAGACAACTTATCAAACTAGTATGCTGCAGCATTGGTGATGGTAGCAATACACACCGCAGGTTGCCATTGTAAATTCTGGTGTACATACATCTTTTTAAGTAACCCTCCCAACTTCTTATCCATAGGATCCTTAAAAGAACAGATATCCTCAATGGGGATAGTGATTCTCTTAGCAAAGGTAGATATTGCCCCTTCCACCTTAGGGACCGTCAGTCAAGACTCCTTGATAGAGTCAGCTATTGGAAACATCTTCCTAAAAATTGGAGATGCAGAAAAAGGGATACCAGGTCTCTCCCATTCCCGAGCAATAATCTCTGTAGCCCGGTCTTGTACAGGAAAAACCTCCACCACGGAAGGTACATCAAAGTATTTGTTTAGCTTACTAAACTTCTTAGGATTGACCAGGACAGTCGTGTCAGAGTCGTCCACGGTAGCCAAAACCTCCTTAAGTAACAAAATGGAGGTGTTCCAGCTTGAAGGGACACTGAACCCAATTTTTTTATTTCGTAATTCAGATAGAGCATGCAATTTTAAGCAACTTTCTAATTTACTCCTATGATCATTTTTTTCTTTGTTCTCTTGCTATCTTTAATTGAAATAGAAGGCATCTATGTTTATTTTGGTTTAGACTCTGGACAGCACTTTTTTATTGGTGGATGAATTAATCCACTAATCAGCAAGAACCCAGGTTGTTCACCAAAAATGGGTTGGCATCTAAACTTACATTCTTGCATTTCAAATAAAGATACCAAGAAATTAAGAAAATTTGATAATAGGAGTAAATTAGAGCATGGCATTTTAAGCAACTTTCTATCTGAAAACCGAAAGAAAAAATTTGGGTTCAGTGTCCCTTTAAACCTGAAGGATACAACTTCAGCATCAGAAGAAGGAATTACACTGTCTAAGTCTGAAATTTCAACCTCAGATGCTACGACTGTGTCACGACTGTCAGAAACCTTAAATTTCCTCTTGCGCTTTCCCTGCAGCATGGGAAAAGCCGACAGCTCATCAGTTACCACAGAAGATATGTGGGGTAGCAATGTCTTGAAAAGTAACACCGACTGGAATGTAAGAGGAAGCGCAGGGCACTGCATGTGTGGACGATAATGTTTGGGACACTTGAGGAGAAAACATAATTTATGCTTACCTGATAAATTTATTTCTCTTGTAGTGTATCCAGTCCACGGATCATCCATTACTTATGGGATATTAACTCCTCCCCAACAGGAAGTGCAAGAGGATTCACCCAGCAGAGCTGCTATATAGCTCCTCCCCTAACTGCCATTACCAGTCATTCGACCGAAAACATGCAGAGAAAGGAAAACCATAGGGTACAGTGGTGACTGTAGTTTAATGGAAAAATTACCTGCCTTAAAGTGACAGGGCGGGCCGTGGACTGGATACACTACAAGAGAAATAAATTTATCAGGTAAGCATAAATTATGTTTTCTCTTGTTAAGTGTATCCAGTCCACGGATCATCCATTACTTATGGGATACCAATACCAAAGCTAAAGTACACGGATGACGGGAGGGACAGGCAGGCTCTTTATACGGAAGGAACCACTGCCTGAAGAACCTTTCTCCCAAAAACAGCCTCCGAAGAAGCAAAAGTGTCAAATTTGTAAAATTTGGAAAAAGTATGAAGAGAAGACCAAGTTGCAGCCTTGCAAATCTGTTCAACAGAAGCCTCATTCTTAAAGGCCCAAGTGGAAGCCACAGCTCTAGTAGAATGTGCTGTAATTCTTTCAGGAGGCTGCTGTCCAGCAGTCTCATAGGCTAACCGTATTATGCTACGAAGCCAAAAGGAGAGAGAGGTAGCCGAAGCTTTTTGACCTCTCCTCTGACCAGAATAAACGACAAACAGGGAAGACGTTTGTCGAAAATCCTTAGTTCCCTGTAGATAAAATTTCAGGGCACGGACTACATCTAGATTGTGTAGCAGACGTTCCTTTTTCGAAGAAGGATTAGGACACAAAGATGTAACCACAATCTCTTGATTGATATTCCTGTTAGTGACCACCTTAGGTAGGAACCCAGGTTTAGTACGCAGAACTACCTTGTCTGAATGAAAAATCAGATAAGGAGAATCACAATGTAAGGCAGATAACTCAGAGACTCTTCGAGCCGAGGAAATCGCCATTAAAAACAGAACTTTCCAAGATAACAACTTGATATCAATGGAATGAAGGGGTTCAAACGGAACCCCCTGTAAAACATTAAGAACTAAGTTCAAACTCCATGGTGGAGCAACAGTTTTAAACACAGGCTTGATCCTAGCTAAAGCCTGACAAAAAGCTTGAACGTCCGGAACTTCTGACAGACGTTTGTGTAAAAGAATGGACAGAGCTGAAATCTGTCCCTTTAAGGAACTAGCGGATAAACCCTTTTCTAAACCTTCTTGTAGAAAAGACAATATCCTCGGAATCCTAACCTTACTCCATGAGTAACTCTTGGATTCGCACCAATATAAGTATTTGCGCCATATCTTATGGTAAATCTTTCTGGTAACAGGCTTCCTAGCCTGTATTAAGGTATCAATAACTGACTCAGAAAAACCACGTTTTGATAAAATCAAGCGTTCAATTTCCAAGCAGTCAGCTTCAGAGAAATTAGATTTTGATGTTTGAAGGGACCCTGGATCAGAAGGTCCTGTTTCAGAGGTAGCGACCAAGGTGGACAGGATGACATGTCCACTAGATCTGCATACCAAGTCCTGCGTGGCCATGCAGGTGCTATTAGAATCACTGATGCTCTCTCCTGTTTGATTCTGGCAATCAATCGAGGAAGCATCGGGAAGGGTGGAAACACATAAGCCATCCCGAAGGTCCAAGGTGCTGTCAAAGCATCTATCAGAACCGCTCCCGGATCCCTGGATCTGGACCCGTAACAAGGAAGCTTGGCGTTCTGTCGAGACGCCATGAGATCTATCTCTGGTTTGCCCCAACGTCGAAGTATTTGGGCAAAGACCTCTGGATGAAGTTCCCACTCCCCCGGATGAAAAGTCTGACGACTTAAGAAATCCGCCTCCCAGTTCTCCACTCCCGGGATGTGGATTGCTGACAGGTGGCAAGAGTGAGACTCTGCCCAGCGAATTATCTTTGATACTTCCATCATTGCTAGGGAGCTTCTTGTCCCTCCCTGACGGTTGATGTAAGCTACAGTCGTGATGTTGTCCGACTGAAACCTGATGAACCCCCGAGTTGTTAACTGGGGCCAAGCCAGAAGGGCATTGAGAACTGCTCTCAATTCCAGAATGTTTATTGGTAGGAGACTCTCCTCCTGATTCCATTGTCCCTGAGCCTTCAGAGAATTCCAGACAGCGCCCCAACCTAGTAGGCTGGCGTCTGTTGTTACAATTGTCCAGTCCGGCCTGCTGAATGGCATCACCCTGGACAGATGTGGCCGAGAAAGCCACCATAGAAGAGAATTTCTGGTCTCTTGATCCAGATTCAGAGTAGGGGACAAGTCTGAGTAATCCCCATTCCACTGACTTAGCATGCACAATTGCAGCGGTCTGAGATGTAGGCGTGCAAAGGGTACTATGTCCATTGCTGCTACCATTAAGCCGATCACCTCCATGCATTGAGCTACTGACGGGTGTTGAATGGAATGAAGGACACGGCATGCATTTTGAAGCTTTGTTAACCTGTCTTCTGTCAGGTAAATCTTCATTTCTACAGAATCTATAAGAGTCCCCAAGAAGGGAACTCTTGTGAGTGGAAAGAGAGAACTCTTCTTTTCGTTCACCTTCCATCCATGCGACCTTAGAAATGCCAGTACTAACTCTGTATGAGACTTGGCAGTTTGAAAGCTTGAAGCTTGTATCAGAATGTCGTCTAGGTACGGAGCTACCGCAATTCCTCGCGGTCTTAGTACCGCCAGAAGAGCACCCAGAACCTTTGTGAAGATTCTCGGAGCCATAGCCAATCCGAATGGAAGAGCTACAAACTGGTAATGCCTGTCTAGAAAGGCAAACCTTAGATACCGGTAATGATCTTTGTGAATCGGTATGTGAAAGTAAGCATCCTTTAAATCCACTGTGGTCATGTACTGACCCTTTTGGATCATGGGTAAAATTGTCCGAATAGTTTCCATTTTGAACGATGGAACTCTTAGGAATTTGTTTAGGATCTTTAAATCCAAGATTGGCCTGAAAGTTCCCTCTTTTTTGGGAACCACAAACAGATTTGAGTAAAACCCTTGTCCTTGTTCCGACCGCGGAACCGGATGGATCACTCCCATTAATAAAAGATCTTGTACGCAGCGTAGAAACGCCTCTTTCTTTATTTGGTTTGTTGACAACCTTGACAGATGAAATCTCCCTCTTGGGGGAGAGAATTTGAAGTCTAGAAGGTATCCCTGAGATATGATCTCTAACGCCCAGGGATCCTGGACATCTCTTGCCCAAGCCTGGGCGAAGAGAGAAAGTCTGCCCCCCACTAGATCCGTTCCCGGATCGGGGGCCCTCGATTCATGCTGTCTTAGGGGCAGCAGCAGGTTTCCTGGCCTGCTTGCCCTTGTTCCAGGACTGGTTAGGTCTCCAGCTTTGTCTGTAGCGAGCAACAGCTCCTTCCTGTTTTGGTGCAGAGGAAGTTGATGCTGCTCCTGCTTTGAAATTACGAAAGGAACGAAAATTAGACTGTCTAGCCTTAGGTTTGGCTCTGTCTTGAGGCAGGGCATGGCCTTTACCTCCTGTAATGTCAGCGATAATTTCTTTCAACCCGGGCCCGAATAAGGTCTGCCCTTTGAAAGGTATATTAAGCAATTTAGATTTAGAAGTAACGTCAGCTGACCAGGATTTTAGCGACAGTGCTCTGCGTGCCTGAATGGCGAATCCGGAATTCTTAGCCGTAAGTTTAGTTAAATGTACTACGGCATCTGAAATAAATGAGTTAGCTAACTTAAGGGCTTTAAGCTTGTGTGTAATCTCATCTAATGGAGCTGATTCAAGTGTCTCTTCCAGAGACTCAAACCAAAATGCTGCTGCAGCCGTTACAGGCGCAATGCATGCAAGAGGTTGCAATATAAAACCTTGTTGAACAAACATTTTCTTAAGGTAACCCTCTAACTTTTTATCCATTGGATCTGAAAAGGCACAGCTATCCTCCACCGGGATAGTGGTACGCTTAGCTAAAGTAGAAACTGCTCCCTCCACCTTAGGGACCGTTTGCCATAAGTCCCGTGTGGTGGCGTCTATTGGAAACATCTTTCTAAATATCGGAGGGGGTGAGAACGGCACACCGGGTCTATCCCACTCCTTAGTAACAATTTCAGTAAGTCTCTTAGGTATAGGAAAAACGTCAGTACTCGCCGGTACCGAAAAATATTTATCCAACCTACACATTTTCTCTGGTATTGCAACTGTGTTACAATCATTCAGAGCCGCTAACACCTCCCCTAGTAATACACGGAGGTTTTCCAGCTTAAATTTAAAATTTGAAATATCTGAATCCAGTTTATTTGGATCAGAACCGTCACCCGCAGAATGAAGCTCTCCGTCCTCATGTTCTGCAAATTGTGACGCAGTGTCTGACATGGCCCTAATATTATCAGCGCACTCTGTTCTCACCCCAGAGTGATCACGCTTACCTCTTAGTTCTGGTAATTTAGCCAAAACTTCAGTCATAACAGTAGCCATATCCTGTAATGTGATTTGTAATGGCCGCCCAGATGTACTCGGCGCTACAATATCACGCACCTCCCGAGCGGGAGATGCAGGTACTGACACGTGAGGCGAGTTAGTCGGCATAACTCTCCCCTCGTTTTTTGGTGAAATATGTTCAATTTGTACAGATTGACTTTTATTTAAAGTAGCATCAATACCGTTAGTACATAAATTTCTATTGGGCTCCACTTTGGCTTTAGCACATATAGCACAGATATCTTCCTCTGAATCAGACATGTTTAACACACTAGCAAATAAACTAGCAACTTGGAAATACTTTTCAAGTAATTTACTATAATATGAAAACGTACTGTGCCTATAAGAAGCACAGAAAAAGTTATGACAGTTGAAAATTAATAAACTGAAAAGTTATAGCATCAAATCTTTGTAAAAAACACAATTTTAGCAAAGGATTGCTCCCATTAGCAAAGGATAACTAACCCTGATAGCAGAAAAAAAAAAAATAATACAGAAATAAACGTTTTTTTATCACAGTCAACTACAATCTCACAGCTCTGCTGTGAGTGATTACCTCACTCAAAACAAGTTTTGAAGACCCCTGAGTTCTGAACCGGATCATGCAGGGAAGACAATAAACTTCTGACTGAATTTTTTGATGCATAGCAAAAGCACCTCTCCCCCTCACACATAACAGTGAGAGAGATCAGTAAACTGTCATAAATTAAATAAAACGACTGCCAAGTGGAAAAAAATAGTGCCCAAAACATTTTTTCACCCAGTACCTCAGAAAATTAAACGATTTTACATGCCAGCAAAAAACGTTTAACATTAATAAATTGAGTGTTATTAAAAAGCCTGTTGCTAGTCCCTGCAAATTAGGCTAAAGTTTTATGCATACAGTATAATTCCAGTGAAGTGCCATTCCCCAGAATACTGAAGTGTAAAATATACATACATGACAGCCTGATACCAGTTGCTGCTACTGCATTTAAGGCTGAGTTTACATTATATCGGTATGGCAGAATTTTCTCATCAATTCCATTGTCAGAAAATAATAAGCTGCTACATACCTCTTTGCAGATTAATCTGCCCGCTGTCCCCTGATCTGAAGTTTACCTCTCCTCAGATGGCCGAGAAACAGCAATATGATCTTAACTACTCCGGCTAAAATCATAGAAAAACTCAGGTAGATTCTTCTTCAAATTCTACCAGAGAAGGAATAACACACTCCGGTGCTATTATAAAATAACAAACTTTTGATTGAAGGTATGAAACTAAGTATAATCACCACAGTCCTCTCACACATCCTATCTATTCGTTGGGTGCAAGAGAATGACTGGTAATGGCAGTTAGGGGAGGAGCTATATAGCAGCTCTGCTGGGTGAATCCTCTTGCACTTCCTGTTGGGGAGGAGTTAATATCCCATAAGTAATGGATGATCCGTGGACTGGATACACTTAACAAGAGAAAGCTGCGGCATCTCTTGAACAGGAGACCCCTGAACAGCATTCGCCTTAGTTAATGGTGGCTCAGAATCAAAAATTCTATCCCTGTAATGTAATGTTCTTTCAATACAAGAGGGACAAAAAGGGATTGGTAGTTCCACATTGGAATCAAAACACAAGCTACATGTAACGTCTTGCAGGGACTCTTGGTCTATCTTACCTAAAAACCCAACCAATTAAAGGGAAAAAAAAAAACTGCTTTAAAATTTTTTCTCAAAAAGATGTTACTGTCACTTAAAATTTTAAACATAATCTTTATTTTTAGCCACAGCAACAGCACAATAAAAAACCTCAGGCAGCCTCTTCACTCCAGCACTCTTAGCTGAGGTGCCTACCTGTCCTGCCGGCAACCGGATTAAGGATTTATACACGATCCGGACTTTCCAGTGTAATCACAAACACACAGACAATCTCAGCCCGCCTTCCTAATCGTGGGCATACCCAAACTGCAACCCCCCCGCCATTACTGAAAAGCCGGCGAC
This sequence comes from Bombina bombina, assembly GCF_027579735.1. Lineage (NCBI taxonomy): Eukaryota > Metazoa > Chordata > Amphibia > Anura > Bombinatoridae > Bombina > Bombina bombina. The sequence continues at coordinate 262,980,442 of NC_069506.1, read as the reverse complement.
GGACCTCTCGCACCGAAGAACTATCCGATATGTCATGTTCTCCTAATGTAAAACATTTGTTTGCTTGTATGTCTGCAAAAAAGTACACACATATACCCGGAATAAAAATTGAGCCACAATAAAGATTTTTAGTCCCCAGTGCCTGCATCCACTGCCTACCTCAATCCTATTAACCCTAAATAGGATTACTAGTATTCAATGTCCCATTTAACTGTTAAAGTGCCATGTATAACTGAGTCCACAGAAATAAAAATTAGGCACTTACCTGAATTTACATCTGCCCGGCAGCAGGGCAGCTCACCTGGTTTGAGAGGGCCTCCTCCCTCAGATGGACCTGTGGAAAAAAAGTATGACTGAATAATCCTAATCAGGCTTCCAAGATAGGGCAGCAACAACAGATTGGGAGGCGCAGTGAGTATTATACCCCACAAGTTCCCAGATACTTAAAAGCCACCACTGCTCTACTGAAGAGACTGACGTGGACTACGGCTAAACCCCCAGGAAGACAGAGCAAACCTGCTCTGCTTCAAAATAATAAACTCTTGAGTGGAGAAACTTCTTTCAGACACCTAAACTTTACCACCTCTTTGCGACGCAGGCAAAGAGAATGACTGGGGGTTGTGGGAAGGAAAGTGATAATTAACAGCTTTGCTGTGGTGCCCTTTGCCTCCTCCTGCTGGCCAGGAGTGATATTCCCAATAGTAATTACTGATGATCTGTGGACTCACTGTGTCATTAGAAAGAAACATATTTACAAAACATCTTTCACCCTAATAATTTAGCCTTATTAAAATTCGACTAATTTGTTTACTGATCGCCATGTAGAACAATGCTTCTTTACCAGCCTGGCACAGCCCAAACTGAGTCCTGATATGAGTAGCGTTTGATTACTGAAAAACTAAATGCAGCATGCAGTGTTAATGTATTCCAAACATTGTCAAATTCACCCAGTATGTTAAGTTATTACAAGGTAGCAGAAAAATCATATAATGACATGTTATTTGCTGTCCCTTAAAGTTTAGGATACTAGTTCAAATTTCGCTCTTTGCATTGAAACATTAATGCTGTTCTGTATCTTTCCCAAGAAAAACAAAACAGAATATTCTGGCAAGTGACACTCAATAAGCTATTTCAGGACTCTGATAGAGCAGGACACACAAATGTTCTACTCTAAAATGTTCATCCTGTCAATCTGCACACTATTCACTGCACTCTGGTTTCTTTTCTTCTCCTGCAACTCTCTTTCGTTACGTGAATAGATTCCCTGTCAATCTGCACACTATTCACTGCACTCTGGAGTCTTTTCCTCTCCTGCAACTCTCTTTTGTTATGTGTATATGTATCTAGAGCAAATGATTTTAGGTTGTTAATTTAGTCCTACATTTGTTGTACTGTTATCCAATGTCTTACTTCTAATGTTTTGTTAATTGCCATGTGATGCTCAATCCTCATCAATACTTGCTATTATTCTAAAATGTATAGCTGTCTTATGCCATAGCTTTAACCTCCTCCAAATTGTATTGTCTGTTTACTTAATATCTCACCCTGACCAGACCAGAAACTAACTTTCCAATTGGCCTTTCAAATTTTCTTTGATTAGCAATCAACTAAATTTAGTGGACTCAGCTGACTGCCCTGCCTGCATATATTTCACACTAGTTTCGGATGTGCATTGCTATAATAGCATATGTTCCCATTTTCAAAGTTAACATTTTATAAAAGTGAGGCATTAACAATAGAATTATACAAGAAATCAACAAGGATTGGGCAAGTGGCAAGACACAAGGCAAGTACTTTTGTAAAATTATGTTTTATATACCTTATTGTTTTCTTATACAATTGCTACTGTAATACTGTGTCTTATGTGTAACTGGTTCCTACTTTTGTAAAAATGCTCAATATATTCATATTCCTTCTTGCTGCCTCTTGTCTCTATAACAAACTACATTATTCAATTACTCCTTCTCCCTCTCCCCCCTGCACCTCATCTCAAAAGCAGTCTCATTACTGCAAATCTGTATCTCATGTCACTCTTCCTCCTGCTTTTACTAACTGCGGGTGACATCTCCCCTAATCCTGATCCCCACCAACTGCCTAGCCGTGCACTACCATGTGTACCGTCCCATAGACTCAGAAAACAAAAAAACTCTTTAAACCTTACTCACATTCCTCTTGCATCAAAAGCCACTACCCCTTTCACTTGCGCACTCTGGAACGCTCGCTCTGTTTGCAACAAGCTCACTTCTATACATGACCTCTTTATCTCCCGCTCCCTCCACCTTCTGGCCATAGCAGAAACCTGGCTCTCTCTCCTAGACACAGCATCCACTGCTGCTCTGTCACATGGGGGTCTCCACTTTAGCCACACTCCTAGGTCTGGTACTATTTTACTTTCCTCTCGTTGCATCTTTCAACAAATACATCCCATCTCTTCCCTCATTCGAAACCCACGATTCGCTTATTCTCCTCTCTCTATACGTATTGCAGTCATTTACCGACCCACTGGCTCCTCAACTCGATTTCTAGATCACTTGGCTGCCTGGCTACCTTATTTCCTTTCCTCAGACACCCCTTCCCTCATTCTTGGCGACTTCAACATCCCTCTTGACAATACCATTGCCTCCTCTGCAAAACAACTTCTGCAACTCACTTCCTCTTTCGGTCTGTCACAATGGACTGATTCTCCCACTCACAAAGACGGTCACTCTCTTGACCTGATCTTTAGCTATCGATGCACTCTCTCAAACTTCACAAACTCCCCCTTTCCTCTTTCTGACCACCATCTCCTTACTTGCAACATATCATCCCTCCCTACAACTCTCCCTCCTTCTACTCCTCACACCAAACTTCACAGAAGTATTATGTCATTAGATCAGCAACAGCTTGCTAATTCCCTCAAACCTCTCATCCTTCTCCTTTTCCTGCCCTGAACAATCTGCCACTATCATTCCACCCTGACATCCGTCCTTGACAATCTCGCCCCTCTTACCATAGCTCGGAAATCACACACTCATCCTCAGCCCTGGCATACTCCTGACACGGTACCTACGCAGATGTTCCCGTACTGCAGAGCGGCACTGGAGAAAATCTAGGAGTTCAGCCGATTTTCTTCATTACAAATTCATCTTTAACTCCTACTATTCTGCACTTAATCTCCATAAGCAACACTACTTCTCTACTCTTATCTCTAATCTTTCTTCAAACCCAAAACGTGTGTTCTCCACTTTCAATACTCTCCTCCGCCCTCCCCCACCTCCTAATACAACTTCTCTGTCAGCTCAAGACTTTGCCAACCACTTCAATAACAAAATCGATTCCATCAGAAATTAAATCAGCTCTCAACATAATTCCATTCTCTCACCCCCTCAAATGCTCTCAATCAACCAGAACCCACATAACCTTAAACTTACCTCATTCTCCCCTGTTACTGAGGAAGAAGTTTCGGCACTTATACTGCGCTCTCACCTCACTACCTGTCCCCTTGACCCTATCCCCTCACAGCTACTCCCCTCCCTCTCTGCTACCCTTACCCTTATACTAACACACATTTTCAACCTCTCCCTCAGCACCGGTATATTTCCCTCATCGCTGAAACATGCACTGGTCACATCTATCCTCAAAAAACATTCCCTTGAACCTACCTCCCCATCCAACTACCGCCCTATTTCCCTCCTTCCTCTTGCCTCAAAGCTTCTTGAAAAACAGAATTTATGCTTACCTGATAAATTACTTTCTCCAACGGTGTGTCCGGTCCACGTCGTCATCCTTACTTGTGGGATATCTCTTCCCCAACAGGAAATGGCAAAGAGTCCCAGCAAAGCTGGCCATATAGTCCCTCCTAGGCTCTGCCCACCCCAGTCATTCGACCGACGGACAGGAGGAAATATATATAGGAGAAACCATATGGTACCGTGGTGACTGTAGTTAGAGAAAATAATTCATCAGACCTGATTAAAAAACCAGGGCGGGCCGTGGACCGGACACACCGTTGGAGAAAGTAATTTATCAGGTAAGCATAAATTCTGTTTTCTCCAACATAGGTGTGTCAGGTCCACGGCGTCATCCTTACTTGTGGGAACCAATACCAAAGCTTTAGGACACGGATGAAGGGAGGGAGCAAATCAGGTTACCTAAACGGAAGGCACCACAGCTTGCAAAACCTTTCTCCCAAAAATAGCCTCCGAAGAAGCAAAAGTATCAAATTTGTAAAATTTGGCAAAAGTGTGCAGTGAAGACCAAGTCGCTGCCTTACATATCTGGTCAACAGAAGCCTCGTTCTTGAAGGCCCATGTGGAAGCCACAGCCCTAGTGGAGTGAGCTGTGATTCTTTCAGGAGGCTGCCGTCCGGCAGTCTCATAAGCCAATCGGATGATGCTTTTAAGCCAAAAGGAAAGAGAGGTAGAAGTCGCTTTTAGACCTCTCCTTTTACCAGAATAAACAACAAACAAGGAAGATGTTTGTCTGAAATCTTTTGTAGCCTCTAAATAGAATTTTAGAGCACGGACTACGTCCAAATTGTGTAACAAACGTTCCTTCTTTGAAACTGGATTCGGACATAAAAAAGGTACAACTATCTCCTGGTTAATATTTTTGTTAGAAACAACCTTAGGAAGAAAACCAGGCTTAGTACGCAAAACCACCTTATCTGCATGGAACACCAGAAAGGGCGGAGAACACTGCAGAGCAGATAACTCTGAAACTCTTCTAGCAGAAGAAATTGCAACCAAAAACAAAACTTTCCAAGATAGTAACTTAATATCTATGGAATGTAAAGGTTCAAACGGAACCCCTTGAAGAACTGAAAGAACTAGATTTAGACTCCAGGGAGGAGTCAAAGGTCTGTAAACAGGCTTGATCCTAACCAGAGCCTGAACAAATGCTTGAACATCTGGCACAGCTGCCAGTCTTTTGTGTAGTAAGACAGATAAAGCAGAGATCTGTCCCTTTAGAGAACTTGCAGATAATCCTTTCTCCAAACCTTCTTGTAGAAAGGAGAGAATCTTAGGAATTTTTATCTTATTCCATGGGAATCCTTTGGATTCACACCAACAGATATATCTTTTCCATATTTTATGGTAAATCTTTCTAGTTACCGGTTTTCTGGCCTGAACCAGAGTATCTATCACAGAATCTGAAAACCCACGCTTCGATAGAATCAAGCGTTCAATCTCCAAGCCGTCAGCTGGAGGGAGACCAGATTCGGATGTTCGAATGGACCCTGAACAAGAAGGTCCTGTCTCAAAGGTAGCTTCCATGGTGGAACCGATGACATATTCACCAGGTCTGCATACCAAGTCCTGCGTGGCCACGCAGGAGCTATCAAGATCACCGAGGCCCTCGCCTGATTGATCCTGGCTACCAGCCTGGGAATGAGAGGAAACGGTGGAAATACATAAGCTAGATTGAAGGTCCAAGGTGCTACTAGTGCATCTACTAGAGTTGCCTTGGGATCCCTGGATCTGGACCCGTAGCAAGGAACCTTGAAGTTCTGACGAGACGCCATCAGATACATGTCTGGAATGCCCCATAATTGAGTTATTTGGGCAAAGATCTCCGGATGGAGTTCCCACTCCCCCGGATGGAATGTCTGACGACTCAGAAAATCCGCCTCCCAGTTTTCCACACCTGGGATGTGGATCGCAGACAGGTGGCAGGAGTGATCCTCCGCCCATTGAATTATTTTGGTCACTTCTTTCATCGCCAGGGAACTCCTTGTTCCCCCCTGATGATTGATATACGCAACGGTCGTCATGTTGTCTGATTGGAACCTTATGAATCTGGCCTTTGCTAGTTGAGGCCAAGCCCTGAGAGCATTGAATATCGCTCTCAGTTCCAGAATGTTTATCGGGAGAAGAGACTCTTCCCGAGACCATAGACCCTGAGCTTTCAGGGATTTCCAGACCACGCCCCAGCCCACTAGACTGGCGTCGGTCGTGACAATGACCCACTCTGGTCTGCGGAAGCTCATTCCCTGGGACAGATGGTCCAGGGTCAGCCACCAACGGAGTGAATCTCTGGCCTTCTGATCTACTTGAATCATTGGAGACAAGTCTGTATAGTCCCCATTCCACTGTTTGAGCATGCACAGTTGTAATGGTCTTAGATGAATTTGTGCAAAAGGAACTATGTCCGTTGCTGCAACCATCAACCCTACTACTTCCATGCACTGCGCTATGGAAGGACGAGGAACAGAATGAAGAACTTGACAAGAGCTTAGAAGTTTTGACTTTCTGACCTCTGTCAGAAAAATCCTCATTTCTAAAGAATCTATTATTGTTCCCAAGAAAGGAACTCTTCTCGACGGAGACAGAGAACTTTTTTCTATGTTCACCTTCCATCCGCTTGTATTAGAATGTCGTCCAAGTAAGGTACTACTGCAATGCCCCTCGGTCTTAGAACCGCTAGAAGGGACCCTAGTACCTTTGTGAAAATCCTTGGAGCAGTGGCTAACCCGAATGGGAGGGCCACAAACTGGTAATGCTTGTCCAGAAAAGCGAACCTTAAGAACTGATGATGTTCTTTGTGGATAGGAATATGTAGGTACGCATCCTTAAGATCCACGGTAGTCATAAATTGACTTTCCTGGATAGTGGGTAGAATCGTTCGAATGGTTTCCATCTTGAACGATGGTACCCTGAGAAATTTGTTTAGGATCTTCAAATCCAAAATTGGTCTGAAAGTTCCCTCTTTTTTGGGAACTACGAACAGATTGGAATAAAATCCCATTCCTTGTTCCTTTATTGGAACTGGGTGTATCACTCCCATCTTTAACAGGTCTTCTACACAATGTAAGAACGCCTGTCTCTTTATTTGGTTTGAGGATAAGTGAGACATGTGGAACCTTCCCCTTGGGGGTAGTTCCCTGAATTCCAGGAGATAACCCTGAGAAACTATTTCTAGCGCCCAGGGATCCTGAACATCTCTTGCCCAAGCCTGAGCAAAGAGAGAGAGTCTGCCCCCCACTAGATCCGGTCCCGGATCGGGGGCTACTCCTTCATGCTGTTTTGTTAGTAGCGGCAGGCTTCTTGGCCTGCTTACCCTTGTTCCAGCCTTGCATCGGTTTCCAGGCTGGTTTGGGTTGTGAGGCATTACCCTCTTGCTTAGAGGATGCAGAATTAGAGGCCGGTACATTCCTGAAATTGCGAAAGGAACGAAAATTAAGACTTATTTTTGGCCTTGAAAGGCCTATCTTGTGGAAGGGCGTGGTCCTTTCCCCCAGTGATGTCTGAAATAATCTCTTTCAATTCTGGTCCAAATAGAGTTTTACCTTTGAAAGGGATGTTAAGCAATTTTGTCTTGGATGACACATCCGCTGATCAAGACTTTAGCCAAAGCGCTCTGCGCGCCACGATAGCAAACCCTGATTTTTTCGCCGCTAATCTAGCTAATTGCAAAGCGGCATCTAAAATAAAAGAGTTAGCCAACTTAAGTGTGTGAACTCTGTCCATAACCTCCTCATATGGAGTCTCTCTACTAAGCGAGTTTTCTAGTTCCTCGAACCAGAACCACGCTGCTGTAGTGACAGGAACAATGCACGAAATGGGTTGTAGAAGGTAACCTTGCTGTACAAAAATCTTTTTAAGCAAACCCTCCAATTTTTTATCCATAGGATCTTTGAAAGCACAACTATCTTCGATAGGAATAGTAGTGCGTTTGTTTAGAGTAGAAACTGCCCCCTCGACCTTAGGGACTGTCTGCCATAAGTCCTTTCTGGGGTCGACCATAGGAAATAATTTCTTAAATATAGGGGGGGGGAACAAAAAGGTATGCCGGGCTTTTCCCACTCCTTATTTACTATGTCCGCCACCCGCTTGGGTATAGGAAAAGCGTCGGGGTGCACCGGAACCTCTAGGAACTTGTCCATCTTGCATAATTTCTCTGGAATGACCAAGTTGTCACAATCATCCAGAGTAGATAACACCTCCTTAAGCAGTGCGCGGAGATGTTCTAATTTAAATTTAAATGTCACAACATCAGGTTCAGCTTGTTGAGAAATTTTTCCTGAATCTGAAATTTCCCCATCTGACAAAACCTCCCTCATGGCCCCTTCAGATTGGTGTGAGGGTATGACAGAACAATTATCATCAGCGCCCTCCTGCTCTTCAGTGTTTAAAACAGAGCAATCGCGCTTTCTCTGATAAGTAGGCATTTTGGATAAAATATTTGCTATGGAGTTATCCATTACAGCCGTTAATTGTTGCATGGTAATAAGCATTGGCGCACTAGATGTACTAGGGGCCTCCTGTGTGGGCAAAACTGGTGTAGACACAGTAGGAGATGATGTAGTATCATGTTTACTCCCCTCATCTGAGGAATCATCTTGGGCAATTTCATTATCTGTGGCAGTACTGTCCTTACTTTGTTTGGACGCTATGGCACAATTATCACATAAATTTAAATGGGGAGACACATTGGCTTTCATACATATAGAACATAGCTTATCCGAAGGCACAGACATGTTAAACAGGCTTAAACTTGTCAACAAAGCACAAAAAACGTTTTAAAACAAAACCGTTACTGTCTCTTTAAATTTTAAACAGAAAACACTTTATTACTGAATATGTGAAAAAGTATTAAGGAATTGTTCATAAATTACAAAAATTTCACCACAGTGTCTTAAAGCATTAAGAGTATTGCACACCAAATTTCAGAGCTTTAACCCTTAAAATAACGGAACCGGAGCCGTTTACAAATTTAACCCCTATACAGTCCCAGCTATAGCCTTTGCTGAGACCCAACCAAGCCCAGAGGGGAATACGATACCAATTGACGCCTTCTAGAAGCTTTTCCAGCAAATTTCAGATCCTCACACATGCATCTGCATGCCCTTGCTCTCAAAAAACAACTGCGCAGTAATGTCGCGAAAAACATAATTTATGCTTACCTGATAAATGTATTTCTCTTGTAGTGTATCCAGTCCACGGATCATCCATTACTTATGGGATATATTCTCCTTCCCAACAGGAAGCTGCAAGAGTCCACCCACAGCAAAGCTGCTATATAGCTCCTCCCCTAACTGCCATTACCAGTCATTCGACCGAAAACATGCAGAGAAAGGAAAACCATAGGGTGCAGTGGTGACTGTAGTTTAATGGAAAAATTACCTGCCTTAAAGTGACAGGGCGGGCCGTGGACTGGATACACTACAAGAGAAATAAATTTATCAGGTAAGCATAAATTATGTTTTCTCTTGTTAAGTGTATCCAGTCCACGGATCATCCATTACTTATGGGATACCAATACCAAAGCTAAAGTACACGGATGATGGGAGGGACAAGGCAGGTACTTAAACGGAAGTTACCACTGCCTGTAAAAAACCCTTTCTCCCAAAAATAGCCTCCGAAGAAGCAAGGTATCAAATTTGTTAAATTTGAAAAAGTATGAAACGCAGACCAAGACTCCGTCTTGTAATCTGTTCAACAGAAGCCACATTTAAAAAAGGCCCAAGTGAAAACCACAGCTCTAGTAGAATGAGCTGTAATCCCTTCAGGAGGCTGCTGTCCAGCAGTCTCATAAGCTAAATGAATTATGCTTTTTAACCAAAAAGACAGAGAGGTTGCTGAAGTCCTTTGACCTCTCCTCTGTCCAGAATAGACAACAAACAAGGTGAATGTTTGATGAAAATCTGTAGTAGCTTGTAAGTAAAACTTTAAAACATGAACCACGTCCAAATTGTGTAATAGACGTTCCTTCTTTGAAGAAGGATTAGGATACAAGAATGGAACAACAATCTCTTGAGTGATATTCTTGTTAGATACCACCTTAGGTAAAAACCCAGGTTGGTACACAGGACTACCTTATCCGTACGGAGAACCAGATAAGGAGAATCACATTGCAACGCAGATAACTCGGAGACTCTATGAGCCGAGGAAATAGCTACCAAAAAGGAACTTTCCAAGATAGAAGTTTGATATCTATGGAATGAAAAGGTTCAAATGGAACTCCTTGAAGAACCTTAAGAACCAGCTTTAAGTTCCATGGCGGAGCAACATTTTTAACCACAGGCTTGGTTCTAACCAAAGCCTGACCAAATGCCTGAACGTCTAGAATACCTGCCAGATGCGTGTGCAAAAGAATAGACAGAGTAGAAATCTGTCCTTTTAAAGAACTAGCTGACAACCCTTTTCTCAAAATCATCTTGGAGAAAAGATAATATCCTGGGAATCCAGACTTTACTCCATGAGTAACCCTTGGATTCATAACAATAAGATATTTACACCATATCTTATGTTAAATTTTCCTAGAGACAGGCTTTTATGCCTGTATTAAGGTATCAATTACTGACTCGGAGAAGCCATGCTTTGATAACATCAAGCGTCCTGTCTCCAGGCAGTCCATCTCAGATTAGTTATATTTAGATGGTTGAAAAGACCCTGAGGTAGAGGGTCCTGTCTCAGAAGCAGAGACCGTGGTGGAAAGGATGACATGTCCACCAGATCTGCATACCAGGTCCTGCGTGGCCACGCAGGCGCTGTCAAAAGCACCAAAGCACTCTCCTGCTTGATCTTGTGCAAACCCCTCCGGAGGGAATTCCCACTCCCCCGAATGAAAAGTCTGACGACTTAGAAAATCTGCCTCCCAGTTCTCAACACCTGGGATAGGGATAGCTTTTAGACAAGAGTGAGTCTCTGTCCAGTGAATTATTTTAAGACTTCTAACATTGCTAGGGAACTTCTGTTCCCCCTTGATGGTTGATGTAAGCCACAGTCGTGATATTGTCCGACTGAAATATGATGTACCTCAGAGTTGCTAACTGAGGCCAAGTCTGAAAAGCATGGAATATCGCTCCCAGTTCCAGAATATTCATTAGAAGGAGGGTCTCCTCCTGAGTCCACTATCCCTGAGCCTTCAGGGAGTTCCAGACTGTATCCCAACCTAAAAGGCTGGCATCTGTTGTAACAATTGTCCCATCTGACCTGCGGAAGGTCATACCCTTGGACAGATGGACCCGAGATAGTCACCAGAGAAGAGAATCTCTGGTTTCTTGGTCCGGATTTAACAGGAGAACAAATCTGTGTAATCCCCGTTCCTCTGGCTGAGCATGCATAGTTGCAGTGGTCTGAAATGTAGGCGTGCAAACGGTACTATGTCCCTTGCCGCTACCATTAAGCCGATTACATTCATGTACTGAGCCACCAAAGGGCGCGGATGGAATGAAGAACACGGCAGAAATTTAGAAACTTTGACAACCTGGACTCCGTCAGGTAAATTTTAATTTCTACAAAATCTATCAGAATCCCTAGGAGGGAAACCCTTGATATTGGGGATAGAGAACTCTTTCCTTGTTCACTTTCCACCCATGCGATCTCAGAAATGCCAGTACTACGTCCGTATGAGACTTGGCAACTTGGATGTTTGACGCCTGTATCAGGATGTGTCTAAATAAGGGGCCACTTCTATGCCCCGCGGCCTAAGGACCGCCAAAGTGACCCCAGAACCTCCATAAAGATTCTAGGGGCTGTAGTTAACCCAAAGGAAAGAGCTACAAACTGGTAATGCCTGTCTAGAAAGGCAAACCTGAAAAACCGATGGTGATCTTTATGCATCGTAATGTGAGGATAAGCATCCTTCAAATCCATTGTAGTCCTCTATTGACTCTCCTGGATCATAGTTAAGATGGTACGAATAGTTTCCATCTTAAATGATAGAATTCTAAAGAATTTGTTTAAGATCTTTTAGATCCAAAATAGGTCTGAAGGTTTCCTTTCCTTGGGAACCACAAACCGATTTGAGGAAAACTGTGTCCCTGTTCCTCTATTGGAACTGAATGGGTCACGTACACAATGCAAGAATGTCTCTTTCTTTATCTGGTTTGCAGATAAATGTGAAAGGCAAAAACTCCCCTTTTTTGGGGGGGAAAGCTTTGAAATCTAGAAGATATCTCTGGGGTATAATTTCCAATGCCCAGGGATCCTGGGCATCTCTTGTCCACGCCTGGGCGAAGAATTAAGTCTGCCCCCTATAGGATCCGTTACCAGATAGGGGTCCGTTCCTCATGCTGTTTTAGAGGCAGCAGCAGGCTCCTTGACCTGCTTATCTTTGTTCCAGGTCCGGTTGTCTCCAGACCGCCTTGGATTGAGCAAAAGTTCCCTCTTATTTTGCCTTAGAGGAAGTTGATGCCACACCTGCCTTGAATTTTCGAAAGGCACGAAAATTAGGTCTTTTTTGTCCCTTGATTTGGACCTGTCCTGAGGAAGGGAATGATCTTTTCCTCCAGTGATATAAGTAATAATCTCCTTCAAACTAGGCCTGAATAGGGTCTGCCCCTTGAAGGGAAGTTAAGTAGCTTATTTATTAAAGTCACGACAGCTGACCATGATATAAGCCATAGCGCTCTGCGCGCCAGTATAGTAAAAAACAGAATTCTTAGCCGTTAGTCTAGTCAAAGGAACAAAGGCATCAGAAAACAAAGGAATTGGCTAGCTTAAGTGCTCTAAGCTTGTCAAATATATTCATCCAATGGAGCCTGTAAAGCCTCATCAAGAGACTCAAACCAGAACGCCGCAGCAGCAGTGACAGGAGCAATGCGTGCAAGGGGCTGCAGGATAAAACCTTGTTGAATAAACATTTTTTATCCATTGGATCTAAAAAAGCACAACAGTCCTCGCCAGAGGTAGTGGTACGCTTAGCTAGAGTAGAAACTCTTCTCTCCACCTTAGGAACTGTCTGCCATAAGTCCCGTGTGGTGGCAACTATTAGAAAACATTCTTCTAAAAAATAGGAGGGGAAGAGAACGGCACACCTGGTCTATCCCATTCCTTATGAAAAATTTTAGTAAACCTCTTTAGGTATTGGAAAAACATAAGTACACACCGGCACTGCATATTATTTATCCAGTCTACACAATTTCTCTGGCACTGCGATTGTACACATTCATTCAGAGCAGCTAAAGCCTCCCTGAGCTACAAGTGGAGGTTCTCAAGCATAAATTTTAAATGTAGAAATATCAGAATCAGGTTAAATCATCTTCCCTGAGTCACAAATATCACCCACAGACTAAGCATATTGTGAGGTAGTATCAGACATGGTTCTTAAAGCGTCTGTATGCTCTGTATCTACCCCCAGAGCTGTTTTGCTTTCCTTTAATTTCAGGTAGTCTGACTTATACTGCTGCCAGTGTATTATACACAACCTTTGCCATGTCTTGTAAAATAAACGCTATGGGCGCCATTGATATACTTGGCGCCATTTGAGCGTGAGTCCCTGGAGCAGGAGTCAAAGGGTCTGACACGTGGGGAGAGTTAGTCGGCATAACTTCCCCCTCGACAGAATCCTCTGGTAAAATAAACGCTATGGGTGCCCTTGATGTACTTGGCGCCATTTGAGCGTGAGTCCCTAAAGCGGGAGTCAAAGGGTCTGACACGTGGGGAGAGTTAGTCGGCATAACTTCCCCCTCGACAGAATCCTCTGGTGATAATGTTTTTAAATACAAAAAATGATCTTTATTGTTTAACATGAAATCAGTACATCTGGTACACATTCTAAAATGGGGTTCCACCATGGCTTTAAACATAATAAACACAGAGCCTCCTCTATGTTAGACATGTTAGAACTAATAAAGAGACTAGTAAGCTTGGAAAACACTTTAAATCAAGTTAACAAGCAAATATAACAAACGTTACTGTGCCTTTAAGAGAAACAAATTTTGTCAAAATTTGAAAAACAGTGAAAAAAGGCAGTAAATCAAACGAAATTTTTACAGTACATGTAATAAGTTAACAGAGCATTGCACCCACTTGCAAATGGATGATTAACCCCTTAATGCAAAAAACAGATAAAAAAAAAAAAAAAACGACATTTTTTTAAACAGACACAACAAAACTGCCACAGCTGAGCTGTGGATTACCTTCCCTATAACTGTTTCTATGCAAAATTTAAGCCAGCCATGTGGAAAAATTAGGCCCCAATAAGTTTTATCACCAAACATATGTTAAAAAACGATTAAACATGCCAGCAAACGTTTTAAAACACATTCTTATAAGAGTATGTATGTCTATTAATAAGCCTGATCCAGTCGCTATCACTGCATTTAAGGCTTTACTTACATTACTTCGGTATCAGCAGTATTTTCTTAGTCAATTCCATTCCTTAGAAAAATATATTACTGCACATACCTTAGCATATATCTCTATCAATCAGCCTGGTACCAGTCGCTTTCACTGCATTTAAAGGCTGTACTTACATTACTTCGGTATCAGCAGTATTTTCTTAGTCAATTCCATTCCTTAGAAAAATATTTTACTGCACATACCTTATTTGCAGGAAAACCTGCACGCCATTCCCCCTCTGAAGTACCTTACTCCTCAGAATGTGTGAGAACAGCAACTGGATCTTAGTTACGTCTGCTAAGATCATAGAAAAAACGCAGGCAGATTCTTCTTCCAAATACTGCCTGAGATAAACAGCACACTCCGGTGCCATTTAAAAATAACAAACTTTTGATTGAAGAAATAAACTAAGTATAAAAAACCACAGACTCTCACGACCTCCTATCTATGTTGAGACTTGCAAGAGAATGACTGGTAATGGCAGTTAGGGGAGGAGCTATATAGCAGCTTTGCTGTGGGTGGACTCTTGCAGCTTCCTGTTGGGAAGGAGAATATATCCCATAAGTAATGGATGATCCGTGGACTGGATACACTTAACAAGAGAAATGAGGCTCAGTCTACAACTAGGAAGGCCCCCTGACTGTAAAAGGTGTCTAACATAGTGCCTGCCGTTTAATAAACGTTCCCCAAGTTTATAAATGCGAATTGTCAGCATAAATATGAATAAAATGCCCAAATAAAGCAATCGATTTAGCCCATAAAAATGTCTACCAGTTTTTTAGCCCAAATTAAGCCCTTTATTCTGTTTGTTTGACTAAGAAAATGGCTTACCGGTCCCCATGAGGGGAAATGACAGCCTTCCAGCATTACATGGTCTTGTTAGAAATATGGCTAGTCATACCTTAAGCAGAAAAGTCTGCTAACTGTTTCCCCCAACTGAAGTTACTTCATCTCAACAGTCCTGTGTGGAAACAGCAATCGATTTTAGTTACTGTCTGCTAAAATCATCTTCCTCTCACAAACAGAAATCTTCATCCTTTTCTGTTTCAGAGTAAATAGTACATACCAGCACTATTTTAAAATAACAAACACTTGATAGAAGAATAAAAACTACATTTAAACACCAAAAAACTCTTAACCATCTCCGTGGAGATGTTGCCTGTGCAACGGCAAAGAGAATGACTGGGGTGGGCGGAGCCTAGGAGGGACTATATGGCCAGCTTTGCTGGGACTCTGCCATTTCCTGTTGGGGAAGAGATATCCCACAAATAAGGATGACGCCGTGGACCGGACACACCAATGTTTGAGAAAACTAGTATATGCACGCCTATCCCATTTCCTTACGTTAAACTCCCTTCTTGAACCCCTGCAATCTGGATTTCGTCCCCATCACTCCACAGAGACAACAATTGTTAAGGTTACCAACGACCTACTTACAGCAAAATCAAAAGGCCACTTCTCTCTGCTTATCCTCCTTGATATGTCCGCAGCCTTTGACACTGTTGACCACCCTCTTTTGCTCCAAACCCTCCAATCCTTCAGCATCTGTGACACAGGCTCTCTTCCTACCTGTCAACCCGTACCTTTAGTGTAGCCTTCTCTGGGGCCTCCTCTGCCCCGTCACCAATTTTTGTCGGAGTACCGCAAGGCTCTGTCCTCAGTCCCCTTCTCAATCTAAACTAGGTTCCTTAATAAAGTCCCACGGTTTCCAATATCATTTGTATGCCGACGACACCCAAATCTACTTCTCTGCACCAGACCTATCTTTTTTTGCTAACCCGTGTCACTGTGTTTCTCACATCTCTTCCTGGATGTCCTCTCACTACCTCAAGCTAAATCTCTCCAAAACTGAGCTCCTCATTTTCCCCCCTTCTTCCAAAATCTCCAACCCCAATCTCTTTATAACTGTCGACAACTCCATCATTACGCCTACCCCGCATGCCCGATGTCACATTTGACTCAGATCTTTCTTTCACTCCTCACATTCAGTCCTTGGCTAAAGCCTGCCGCTTCCACCTTTAAAACATCTCTAAAATTAGACACTTCCTTACACAAGACACAACTAAGATTTTAATCCACTCTCATTCTTTCCCGCCTCGACAACTCTGTCCTCTCTTGTCTCCCCACCTGCCACCTAGCTCATTTACAATCCATAATAAATGCCTCTGCCAGGCTGATCTTCCTTACACGTCGCTCTTCATCTGCTGCAACTCTCTGCCAATCCCTTCACTGGCTTCCTCTTGCCTCTAGGATCAAACACAAAATTCTCACTGACATACAAAGCCCTCAACTGCACTGCGCCCCCCCTATATCTCAGACCTTGTCTCCAGATATTCTCCCTCCCATCCCCTTCGCTCTGCTCATGGACCTCCTACTCTCCTCCTCTATTGTTACCTCATCACACTCCCGTTTACAGGACTTCTCCAGACTGGCTCCCATCTTGTGGAACTCTCTGCCTCGCTCCAGAAGACTCTTCCCCTAGTTTTGAAAGCTTCAAGCGCTCCCTAAAGACTCTACTGTTCATGGATGCATACAACCTACGTTAACCTTACTTTATACCAGTTCCTCTCCTCTATTGCTATCCCCTGAACCCCCTTAGCATGTAAGCCTAAGAATCCAGCTGTTTGTAGATCACTTTCTTATAGGGACACTAAACCCAAATTTTTTCTTTTGTGATTCAGATAGAGCATGCAAATTTTAAGCAACTTTCTAATTTACTCCTATTATCAAATTTTCTTTATTCTCTTGGTATCTTTATTTGAAAAGCAAGAATGTAAGTTTAGATGCCGGCCAATTTTTGGTGAACAACCTGGGTTGTTCTTGCCGATTGGTGGATAAATTCACCCACCAATAAACAAGTGCTATCCAGGGTTCTGACCAAAAAATGGGCCGGCTCCTTAGCTCAGATGTCTTCTTTTTCAAATAAGGATGGCAAGAGAACGAAGAAAAATTGATAATAGGAGTAAATTATAAAGTTGCTTAAAATTGCATGCTCTATCTGAATCACGAAAGAAAAAAATTTGGGTTCAGTGTCCCTTTAAGAGCTGACTACAACAGTGCAACTTTTGGCAGGGCCCTCTACCCATTTGATTCCCTATAATTGTTTTGTTGTACTCCGCCTTTGTTTATAGCGCTGCGGAATCTGTTGGCGCTCTACAAATAACCGATAATCCTATAAAAAAAAAAAAATTATGTTTTTATATCTATATATATATATATATCTCTATCTATCTATCTATATATATATACCTGTTAAGTACATATTATACCTCATTTCTTTTCTCACTAAAGCCAGTACAAATTTTAGGCTTTCCTTGAGGCATTCAGATAGGAACCAGGTAACAGTGACTTCTGAATTGTATGTGCTTTTTGGTTCTACAGCTCTGGTACATCCGATTTCAAGGTGTTAAAAAGGGACGCTGTACTCACAAAAGTTCTATATAATTATATATATATATATTTTTAATTAAGAGTGCATTACAAAATTCTTCAGGAATGCCCTTTTAACAGGCTGGGCTCTCTCTACGATCTTGCACGGATAGGTTGATTTCTTCTGCTACCTCTTGATTAGATAGTTTTTCTAGAGCCAATAATGCAGTATTAGCATTTTCAGTATAAGTGGCGTTTTCAACAGGCAAAAGCATACATTTTTAAAATACAAAATAAAGGTTAATGAACAATTTGTACAACTATTTAATACACTCCAGTGGGTAAAATGGATCATCAGGAACAAGTTAACAGGAAGAACATTTTACATGCGTGTCAACAAACCATATGCTAAACATGTTTGGTAGACAACAAAAAAAAAAAAAAAGGGATCACAACTAAAATGTAGCAGCAGGTTAAAATAATAAAAAAAAACTATTCTAATTCCATAGTAAAATATGCCTTGCTAGAAACGGACCACAACAATGAAGAACTACTTTGTCTATTTTATTGATACTGCCTGACCATGTACTCAGTAGATATGTTCAGACTTACTGGTGACGTATTCGGAATGATTTGTCCATGCAGTCTCTTCATGCAATCCAAAGCCGTTAATTGATCACTAAAGGTAACAAAACCATACCCAGTTGGGAGTCTATAAAAAAAAAAAACATAAGAAAGTAAATAGTTCCAGATTGAAGCCCAGGGGATACAGAAATATGTGGCAACTGTGAAGTTTGATCTATCCAGTCAACAAAAAAAAAAAAAAGAAAGTGTAGCTGAATAAAAGAGGAGAGCAAGAGAGCCAACTCCAAGATCAGCAACTGGGCCAGGTAGATTTTTTCCCCAACACACACACAAATAATAAAATGAAATGCTGGAGCTTCCCCAATAAACTATAGTGTTTCATAGTCCTTTACAGGGAACTAAAAGCGGAATCTGAAATACAAAGCACTGCATTTCAAGCACTATTATAAACACTTTTACATCATAGAGGTTTTCAAAAATGCTTCTCTGAAAAATAATCCTTATAACCTTACTTGTCTGTGCTATAGGGCAATATATTTGGAGAATATATACACTTGCATGCTCCACTGAGCTGTAAAGGTGATGCATTTAGTGGCCTTAGCCTGAACAAACAATCTAGCATGGGTTGCATGCAGAAGAACAAAATATCGCTAAAGCTGTGAAAACTTTTTAGAGAATCATTTTTACAAACAATTTATTTCTAACACAATTTACCTTTAAAGAATTACTAACTTTTACGTTTTTTAACCCCAACAAACACCATAAAACGTAAGATAAACATAAAGTAAAACTTACTGACCTTATATTTTTTCGAAAACGATAGTGCCTAACGTTTGAATTTTAATTTATGCATGATGACGTCACCAACGCCTTCCCTCTAATATGGGCATTACCTGTCAGCAAGCAATACCCTATCCGATTTCATGCTCTTGCATATCATTACATGAGGAATCAGCCCTACTTTGCATGCGTATTAAAATCCTCCAAATCGCGCATGCGCATTTCTTATGGTTGCTGCAGAATTTACACTAACATATCTGAAAAACGTAGAGTGGGTCTTCTATATTCCAGCCAGTGTTTCAAGGAGTGATGTTGCGCAATCTTGCGCATAGCTTAATAGAAGCACCATATTCCAACTGTAGTTGTCACCCCGGATTGGACAGGACATAAGAAAACCCACGGGTGATAGTCTCGGGGACTTCCGGTGGGAGCGGTCACGTGAGCGGACGCCGAGAGAGACGCCCGCGCTAAGAGCTCGCTGCGACACCAAGCTAAGGGAAGGAGCCTCTTGGCAGATTGAAGTTTCCTGCCGAGACTCCTTAGCAAGCAGCTAGATACCGCCGGGGGAAATCCGGCTACAGGCGAACCACACACCAGGGGAATACCTGCTGGAAAGGGCTATAGGATACTAGCCTGCCTACTGGTGAACGCAGAGTACCACGGCCGCACACAACCCGGGTAAAACAGCACGTTACTGGCTGGATTGATAACGGAGCTGTGAGAACCCCCACCGTCAAGCTAAAAGGAACAGAAGGAATACAGCAGTGCAGGAACACTGCTGGGAACGTTGGGATTACAGACGAAGTAACTGGAATTATTACAAAGAAGATAAGCTAAGTACCTAAGGGGCGTGACCCTGAATTCTTTACTACACTATTGTTGGGGGCAGAAGAGACACGCATAATATAAAATGTGCCTGGGAAATAAAAGAATAGAGGGTTAGCTAGGTGTACTATCCCAAGAACGAAATAAGGATAACCTGCTATAGGTAGGGCTCAGAACCCTCACACACATTCATTTTAGTGGAAGGCACTGGTTTAAAAGCATCTGACTGTATATATTTTTGTGCACCAGGAGAGACACGAAACAAGCTAATGGCCCCCAAGAACTGTGGTTAAATCTTAAAGGAACATACTGTCTGTACCCTGGAAAAGGAAAGGGGAAAGAGAAAAAAACAAAAGAAAGGGGAGCTTTTAAACAGGAGGATAAATGGGTGTATCTTTCTTGAGGTCAAACAGGAAGCACCTGCTATAAGTAGGGCCCAGACTCCACTGTATATGCTCTAATATTGGACTAATACCCTGAGATATCTTATCTATTAAGTCAGGCTAAAGATGAAGGGAATGAAGTTGGAGGTGTAAAATAAGAAGACGGACTAGTAGTTAAAGAATAAAAGGCAGATAACATCTAATTAAGAAGGGACCCCCACCTATGAAGAAAAAAGGCAACCTGAAAATAAAGCCTGATGAATAAATTTGGATAAGAATTCCCTACCTCTAAAAACATGAAATAGCAGATTCTTTGAATATAATATGATGGGACATTAGTCTGTACTTTGCTAAAATAATCATAAAGATAAGTGTGATTTAGTGCGAAGAACAAGCTGATAAAACACTGCTGAATAATAACTGTGAATAATTGCTATACGTTGTTTTCAATTTTGGTTGTAACTCTATATACATTAGCATGCATGGTTTAATAGATCTAGACTGGATAAAGGGGGAAATTTGACCAGTGGTAGAGGGGTATATTTCTTCTAATCCCCCTGCTTAGATTAATATGCTTCTTGTATATAGCTTGTTAAGCATAGTTATACATAGATAAATTGTCTGGAACTAACAGCTAATAATAGCAAGATACTTAGCTGCTAGAATTATAAAGCTAAGAATAAACTGATTAGCTAAGGAAAGGTATACATCTGAATAAGGAAACTATTGAATATTCTGCATGCCGATAACAGGGCTTTTCCTGCTTGTGTCTGTGCCTTTCTTTTTATAGATTAGAGAAGCACTAGATATAACTACATATAGAAAACTGAGCTGAAACTAATAGTCAATAGGAGTAAGGTAGCTAGTTGCTTGAGTAACAGTGCCTAGAACATAATAAAGAAAAATATACACATAAGAGTCTAGCAAGATGGTATCAATTTAAGTAGCTTTCTGAAACAATACTCAAAACAAAAGAAAGAGATAAAACATTAATACAAGAGAAGAAAAGGGTAATAGGTAGTCAGAGACACTTTTTTTTTTTTTTTTTTTTTTATTCTCACTAAAACACTCTTTAGTACTTTTTAGTAATATTTAAAAACACCTGGTATTTCACAAATTAAATATACACACATAGATATATGCACAAGATTTTATACACAGATTAATGGATAAATATATATCCAAAAATAAGCTAAAATCACCCACAATGTCAGCTAGAAACAAAAATCAAGATAAAAAAAACAAATCTAACCTAGAGGTTTTGGAAGGTTTAGAAGAAAACACTACACAAAACACGAGTAACGGAGACATAGTTAAGCAATTAAATGCACTCTTCTCTCCAAAATGTGATTCTATACAGCATAGTATAAATGAACTTTCTAACGAAGTTAAACACTTTGCGACAAGGATTAGCCATGTAGAACAGAGGGTATCAGACATTGAGGACAGAGAGCTACAAAAGGACCAAATAACACAAAACATGTCAACACAACTTGAAGCAATTAAAGCAAAACTGGAAGACCTTGAGAACCGCACAAGGCGGAATAACATTAGAATAATCGGCCTACCAGAAAGTATAACAGATAGAGAGCTCAAGGAGTTCGCAGAGGGCGAATTATTGCACATGTTAAAAATAGACAGAATTGAATCTACAAACATAGTAGAAAGAATCCACAGGATAGGCCCAGTTAAAAAAACAGCACAAGGAGAGAATATTAATAGAGCAGTTATCATGAAGATGTTAAACTTTCAGGATAAAATCAAAATGTTTAATGCCTATAGGAAACTAAATAATGAATTAATGTATAAAGGGAAAAAAACTATTGTTATTTAATGATTATTCGATTGAAACCTCCAACAAAAGACGCACTATGGCACCTTATTGCACAAAGCTTATACAATTGGGCTGGAAAGCCAGGTTACTATATCCAGCAAAGATAAATATACAACTGAAAGAGGGCAACAAATTGTTTACAGAGGAGGCAGAAGTTAAAAATTTTTTAGAAAAGAACCATGCCAATGGGAAAGCATAAAATGAAGATAGACAATAAACAAAGGGTCCTACAAGCGGGTACAGGCAGGCAGTGGGCTCGCTTTCTGGGTTCTTACTTTCTGAAGCAGGAATGCTTGTTTTATTATCGGGCTAGATGCCCAAGATTAAAAGAAGGTTTATTTTTAAATTTACACTTAAATAAAATAAAATGTCTCTTAAAATCATATCATGGAATATAGGTGGAATTACGTCACCTATTAAAAGGAAATCTGTACTAAAACATGCAAAGAAACTAGGTGCCCAGATAACGTTCCTCCAAGAAACACATTTAAAAAGCGAGGAAGCAGCTAAATTAAAGGGGGGCTGGATAAAGGAAGTAATCTTTACTCCATGTAGCTCAAGAAAAAAGGAGTAGCTATTTTATTTAGCAAAACATTGGATTATACTATTAGTAATATAATACTAGACAAGGAGGAGAGGTATATCATATTGTTAGCTATGATCCAAGGAAAGGAATATATACTATGTAATATATACGGCCCTAACAGTGAGGATCCAGAATTCTGGAGGAAGATAGATCAATTGATGATCTATTCAGATAAAAGACTAATAATCGGAGGGGATTTTAACCTTACCCCAAACTTACTCCTAGACAGACAGAAAGAAAATGGGGAAAGTAAAATAAAGAATCTGAGAGATCAAAGGCACATGGGGGCTAAAAGGAAAAGGGAAAGTATAATACTTAAAAACTTGAAAAAAAGACTTAAAAACGTACAGGATATCTGGAGGATAAAGAACCCAGATGGTAGGGAATACACATGTCTTTCTAAAACTAAACACTCCCTTTCAAGAATAGATATTTTTCTAATATCAGAAAGTCTGATTAACCCGATACAAGAGGCTAAGATAGAGCAAATTACACTATCAGACCACGCCCCTATTAGCATCACCTTTAACACAACCCCTATAAAGCACCCAGGGTTATTTTTCTTTCCAAAATACTTATTAAATAATCCTAAATTTATAAGTTTTCTGAAAGAAAAGTGGAAGGAGTGCGACAGATTTAATAATAATTATTGGAATAAAACCAATATATACTGGAACACTGCGAAAGCAGTACTTAGGGGAGAGATTACTTCTTTCGTAATTAAGATGAAAAAGAAATTAAATTATAAGAAACAACAAGTAACCAAGGCCTTAACTAATGCATATACAAAATTTTTGGATAAAAGATCAAAAGTTAATTGGGAAAAATATGTGATGGCAAAACAGAATAGGGATAATTTTTTTATTCAAAATGAAATTAAGGATGATATGAAAAGATGCGCTAAATTTTACAGATTTGGTAATAAATCCGGAAGACTTCTGGCCCAAATAAATAATAATCAAAAGAAAAGTAAGTTTATATCTGGGCTTAAAGTGGGGAGTAGGGTCATAACAGACCTTAAAGAGATCCAAGAAATATTTTATGAATATTTTTCAAAGCTATATTCATCATTTCCTATAGACGAAAACATAAAATAGCAGTTTTGGAGAACAGTAACGGTCCCAAAAATTAATACAACCCAGTTAAACAAACTTAATGAAACGATTTCTGAGGAGGAAGTGGCACAAACTATTAAAAATCTAGCTAATAATAAGGCTGCTGGTCCTGATGGACTACCCCCCGAATTCTATAAAATACTGGTTGAAGAAATTACACCCACAATAACATTACTACTCAGTGGATTCTGGACTGGGCAACTTATGCCTTCTACAGATTTTAATGAATCCTCAATAATTATTATACCAAAACCAGGAAAAGATCCACAATTAATAGAGTCTTATAGACCAATATCATTATTAAATACTGATTATAAGTTAATTACAAGTATCATAGCTAAAAGAATACAAGCAATACTCGGGGAGGTGGTTCATCAGGACCAAACAGGTTTTATGAAAGGACGCTCATCCAACACTAATCTAAGGAAATTGTATATAACACTGGCAGATGTTTGGTACAATAAAAAATATAATAAGAAAATAAGTGAAGAAGACCTTTCTATAATAGCGATGGACGCGCATAAAGCCTTTAATTCTATAGTATGGGACCATATATTCACAACACTAGATAAATTTGGATTCTCTGGAAACTCT
Organism: Bombina bombina; assembly: GCF_027579735.1. Lineage (NCBI taxonomy): Eukaryota > Metazoa > Chordata > Amphibia > Anura > Bombinatoridae > Bombina > Bombina bombina. Next base: position 262,956,323 of record NC_069506.1, on the reverse strand, counting down.
TATAACATGATCGAATTATTATATAAAAAATCTCAAGCTACTCTAATTATAAACAAAGATAAAACGAAGTTCTTTCCACTCTTAAGAGGGACTCGACAAAGATGTCCCTTGTCCCCCCTAATCTTTAATCTAGCCCTGGAACCACTCCTCAATATACTTAGATCTAAGATTCCAGGAATAAGTATACGAGGGAAGGAAATTAAAATTAGCGGTTTATGCAGATGATCTGCTAATTTTTACCAAACAATCCCACAGAAATTTTAAACTAATATGCCAAATAGTGGAAGAATTCGGAGCATTTTCTGGTTATAAAATTAACAAAAATAAATCAGAAGTACTATGGGTGCACAAAAAAAAAAAAGACTCAGATATTCAAACTTTTAAAGAAGTAAAACATACTCTAACTTATCTGGGCCTAAAATTTTCAGTAGACCCGGAGGAAATATATGCATTAAATATAAAAGAAGCCGTTAAAAAAAATTCTGAAACTCTTAAAACATTGGGAAACCCTCCCCCTATCCCTATATGGGAAGATAAATCTATTAAAAATGGTAGCACTACCACGTTTATAATATATTTTTCAAAATATTCCTCTGCTTTTGAAAAGTACAGAAAGGAAGAAAATAAGTACATCCATGAAAGTATATTTATGGGGGAAAAAGAAAGTAAGGATAAACCATGGGAAATTAACACTCCCAAAGAGTCGAATGGGAATGGCCCTACCTGATATTACTCTATATAACCTAGTGGCAGTAGGGAAAATTGTTATAGATTGGCTTTTAGATATAGGGCATTTTACTATACTGGACATAGAATCTCAAATAGTTAAACCCTTGTATTTAAAGAATATAGTCCATTTAGAAATTAATAAACTTCCCATATATATTAAGAGAGTTAATTTATTTAAAGATTCAATAATAGCATGGCACAAAATATGCAATAAGCTGAATATAAGATTTGCCGTATCACAATTTCTCTCAATTAGAGGAAACCAAGATTTCCAACTAGGATTCTTAACAAACACTGGGATAGAATGGGAAGAACACGGCTTAACTAATGTAACACAAATTATTAATAGAGAAGGAGATAATGCAAAGGTTATAGAGCTTAGGGAAATGCAGGATAAATTTCAATGCAAGAAGGAACACTTTTACGCATATCTACAAATTAGAGACTACTGCTCGAAATTGATAAGATTGCATGGGAAAATATGGGATCATCTATCCCTGACACCAGTTTATAACGCATATAAAAATAACAAATTCTCAATATCTCTATTATATAATACCATAAAACATACAGAATATGAGAAACATGTGGGAAAAATTACATTAAAATGGAAAGACATGTGTTTTCCCGACCTGAACTCACAGATTATCTTAAAAAGTATAGGAAGGATAGAAAAGGCCACGTTAGCAGCAACATTACGCGAACAACATATTAAAATTTTATGGATGACATACATTACACCTGAAATAATGTCCAAATGGGGGAAGGCCCAAGGTGGATATAAATGCGGAAAATGTAGTAGAATTAAAGCTAATTTAATCCATTGCCTATGGGCGTGCCCAAAATTACAGAGATTTTGGAAAATGGTAGTATATTGGGCTAACAAAATATGCAATGAACAGCTGACATTACAAGCAGATCATGTTATATTTCTGAATTTTAAAAAAAACGAAATTATACACTGTAAACTCTTTTTCAATGTTAATTATAATAAGTAGGAATCTCATCCTAAAAGGATGGAAGAATGACCGGGCACCATCACTGAATGCCTTAAAAAATGTAGTGCATAAACAATTCCTGATTGAACAACATGATATTTGGTATAAACTGGAGGTAAATGTAGAAAAGTTCTTTGAAAAATGGAAATTCTGGATTAAGATACAGGATAGAGATACACAAAGTGAACTAATTAGTAGGTTTGAAAATACCACATACATAATGGAGAGCAGGCTCAGAGAGGAATGGCTATGAATTGATAAGGGAGAAGGGGAGAAGCCAACTTAATAAGAACGTGACCCAACTCCCTCTATCGTATTCTTTTTTTATCTTAAGATAAGGTCTACCTAATGATAAGTTGATTGTAGATGGAAAGTGGCAAACAACCTGAAAGCCACAACATAATCATGTTTCTTTGTTGAAAAGTCTGTAAGATGTATGATAAAATACTTATAGGAACTACAATAGGAAAGAAAGTCTAATGTATAATTTAGAACAAGATATTATACTGATTAAACTATGCTCAGAAATTGTTTATTTTTCAAATTTGGAGCTGTGTCTCCAAGATAAGGATAGAACAAATGGGAGCTGTGTCTCCACAATTTATGTCTATTTTGCTATTTATCTTCTTTTCTGTATATATTGAACGAAAATGTGAAAAATAAATATTTTAAAAAAAGAAAACCCACAGAGTGGGTTTGGAAAGCAATAAAACTTTGATGAATGACAACGGCAATACGGTAAAGATCTCATTAGGAGATTATATTGAGAAAATGCTTAATAAGGGTAGTTATCTCGTTATAAGCTTAGTTTGTTTTTTCTTACACTGGCCCTTTAAATAGATATCAAAATCAATACTATTTCTGATGGAAATACTAGTGCAAAAAAATGGCTTCTTTAAAAGGGACATAACACCCAAAAAAATCTTACATGATTCAGATAGAAGTAAATTAGAAAGTTGTTTAAAATTGTATGTTCTTTCATCCAATATTCTTTGTTCGATTGGCATCTTTTGTTGAAAAGAAAAAAAGCTCAGGAGTGTGCACGTGTCTGGAGCACTATATGGCAGCAGTTTTGCAAGAGCACTATATGGCAGCACTATTTCCTGCCATGTAGTGCTCGACACCTACATAGGAAATCTCTTCAGCCCAGAATACTATGGAAACAGAAAATGTGATAATAGAAGTAATATGGAAACATTTATAAAATTGTATGTTCTGTCTGAATCATAAGAGAACATTGTGAGGTTTCATTTCCCTTTAAGCTTTGGTTCGGAATATTTAGACATTCTAGTGCTAAAATAACATGCTCAATGTGCTTAAAGGGACAGTCAACACCAGAATGTTAATTGTTTAAAAAGAAAGATAATCCCTTTATTACCCATTCCCCAGTTTTGCATAACCAACACGGTTATATTAATATACGTTTTACCTCTGTGATTACCTTGTATCTAAGCTTCTGCTGACTGCCCCCTTATTTCAGTTCTTTTGACAGACATGCAGTTTAGCCAATCAGTGCTCAGTCCTAGGTCACTTTACGTGCATGAGCTCAATGTTATCTATATGAAACATGTGAACTAATGCCCTCTAGTGGTCAAAATGTATTCAGATTAGAGGCAGTCTTTAAGGTCTAAGAAATTAGCATATGAACCTCCTAGTTTTAGCTTTCAACTAAGAATACCAGGAGAACAAAGCAAAATTGGTGATAAAAGTAAATTGGGAAGTTGTTTAAAATTGCATGCCCTATTTAAATCATGAAAGATTTTTTTGGACTTGACTGTCCCTTTAAAGTGAAAGTAAATCTTAGCATTTTACAAACGCTAGGATTTACTATTGAAACAAATAAAGGGCACTTTCATTCATGAAGTATAAGATACTTCATGTAGAAAGCTCCTTTATTTGATTCAATCGATCGCCGCTGTTATAAGAGATGACGTTTTCACCTCTTAGCCAATAGCTGTGCGGTAAATCCGGCTTGGCGCCCACGGGAGACAGATTTACCGCACGACTATTGGCTAAGAAGTGAAAACGTCACCTCTTAGCCAAATTTTTTTTTTAGCCGTGGGCTGCTGTAGGAGCTAAGAGCGGCGATCGGTTGAATCAAATAAAGGATCTTATACTTCATGAATGAAAGTGCCCTTTATTTGTTTCAATAGTAAATCCTAGCGTTTGTAAAACGCTAGGATTTACTTTAACTTTAACCTCTGCTTGTAAGCCGCAAATATTGAGTATGTTAGAACATGCCCTTTTTGCACTACTCAGACAGGAACTTCTACAAATGGGGTAAAACACATAGGTAAAGCTTCACTCAGGAGCTGCAAGCATGACTGCCACTATTGATTGCCTTACCCCTTTTTCCTTCTTGTGCCTAGCAGTTCTCTGCAGTATTTTTTTTAGAAAAACGCTGCAATGTAAAGTTTAATGAATTAAAGTGGCCTGTTTTTAATAGTATTTTTAAAAACCCGAACACTCATTAATTCAACTTTACATTTACTTTAACCATCAGTGGATTAACATGTATGTTTCTACAATTTATTGTTTGTGCCTTACCCAGAAACACGGTCATAGATGATTCTGACATGCTTCACGGTCTCTCCACAGAAAGCAAAAGCGTCAGAAATGAAACTAACAGACATGTCTGGAGTGAGCTGTAAGTGAAGAAAAAACAAATATTAAGGGATATAAAACACCTTGTGATTCCAAGACTTATGTAGAATTGAAGAAAGAAAGAAAAAAAAAAAATGACCATACCAATCAATGCAAACTAACCCCATGTTTGCTGTAATTGCTAGTCAATGACAAACTGGGGCAGACAAGGCTTTGTCACTGTCATTTTGTTAACAGAACTTGCATAGTTTTGCAGTATGTTATCTTTTCACCCTTTTGAGGACTGGTTGGGACAAATATGTAGCAGAAGAATGTGTGTGTAGTCTGCATCTCCAAATCTCAACATTTGAAAACCTACATTTTCAGAGCTAAATTACAAAAAGGGGCAAAATAAAAAAGGATATTTTTGTTTAACTTTAAACATTTTAAAAAGCTGGGACGTACAACTAGCGCTGATTGGGCCAGTGGAAGCTTTCGCTCGGGAACATCAGATCTCTGCAGCTTCCCAGCAGTACTTTATGTATGTGTTTAGTAACTTTGTGGGGCACGGATAAACAGATTTGCAGGGTTGATAAAATGACAGGTAATGATATATTTTCATTTATTAGAGCAGGGGTCGACAAATCTTTTTAACATTTAGGAGCCAGTAAGAATGTTTAGTAGCCAGACATACTTTTAGGAGCCAGACAGTGGTATCTGTATATAGATCTATGGTGAATAACCCAACAAGTTAGGAGCCAGGAGTAAAATTCTAGGAGCCAGTGGCTCCCAGATTTGTTGAGCCCTGCATTTGTGTATATAATTATTACAATTGACCCTGCAACTGTGTGTTTGAATTCTGCAAATGGGTTAAACACATGCTTAAAGAACTCACCAGGAGCTGCAGAGCACTGCTGGTCTTGAGCAGAAACTGCAGCTGACCTAATCAGCAGCTATAGTCGCAAGACCCAGCTGTACAATTAGAACAGTTGGTTGGCTGTTTCCTCTGGGGGACCAGCAGTTCTTTGCGACTCCCAATCAATACTTTAATTGTGTGTTTAACGTATTTGCAAGTTGTAGGGTCCATAGTGATAATTATTTGATCTGACTAATAAGATCATGTATTTTTCACAGCCAATCCTGAGGATATTGCAAAGTATAAAAATAAAAGCTAAGGCGATAACAGTTGAGTTTATTTTATTATATTTGTATTCTTCTGTGTTGGTATTAATACATAAGAACAAGAGTATATTAGGAACAGCGAAGTAAAATAAACCATTTGTATTGTGTATCTTTTATGAAAATAAAACTTGATAAAACACACATATACTTTTCGTGAACAGTTATTATACATAAACCTTCGTCATTTCTGCAACCAATATAACACATTGCTAAAATAAAAATACAGGAGCACGCACTTTACATATCTAGGCATAGAACAACGGGATTCACGCAATATAGCGCTATAACTAATGAAGGCTGCTTACATCTCCCATCCAAAGAGACCCCATCTTGGCCTCTGGTCCAGGCCTGGAACTTTCTTATTTACTTCACCGAAATAAAACACTGTTTTTAGGGTCCAGCGTTGGCCAGGCCTCGGCGTACAAAAACGAATATCCACAACTCGCTATCAAGTAGCCAATAGGAAGAGACCTACATTAGTATCGCACCAATGTGAAGACGAGATACTACTTGCGGCTGTAAACAATGACAAGGGGCGGTGACGTTAGCGGTTAGTGCACGGAGCGGGCAGCAGCTCTTACTGGTAGGAAAGGAATATGCGCGCCGGTAACATTATAGCACCGAGGGCAGGCATTGTACGCGCTTATTATATAACTGTATATGCCTGTGCTCTGACGATAAATACCAAACACTGAGAAAACGAGGCATATGTGACCTATGAAACTTAAATCTTTACTTTCACGACTCTTAAACTCATTTTTTTAGGTACATCCAATAAAACAAAAATGGTGCTGTAACACATTTTTAACTCCATATTTGTTTCAGATATAATAGAGAAAATATAAAGTTATAAATATATTTCCACAGGACAGCATGCAAGTCTAGCACTCTCTGCCAAGAAACCCCTGAAGTTAGACACGTTTTGGGACATACTAAACTGCATATTGGGATGATGGGATGATTGGCTGCAATGCTAAACACTATCACTAGATGTCATTATACTTTTTACACACATTCATGGTAATGACTCTGCTGTAACTCAAAATATGTTGTTCTTTTCTGCAATGCTTGATACTAAGTTGCAAACAGAAGGTGCAAATGTTTAACTATTCACTTGCTGACATATATACAGTTGTATAATGGAATCACATTAAATAATATAATAGAAAAATACTTTTGTAGGACTACATTACTAATTTAATATAGTACATGTATGTGCAAACCTGTTTTGATAGGAACCTGTGAATAGATGTTTTAAACATGGGGATTATGGGTTACACATGCCAAGGAAAATTTTAATTTCTGATAAGAATATGGTTATAATTATTTTTCTACATGGGGATTATGGGTGAAATAACATTGTTACACATGCAAAAAAACACATTTGACCTGTTTCTGATAGGAATATGGTTCTAATTATTTTTATACATGGGGATTATGGGTGAAATATCATGGTTACACATGCAGAGGAACACATTTGACCTGTTTCTGATAGGAATATGGTTCTAATTATTGTTATACATGGGGATTATGGGTGAAATATCATGGTTACACTTGCAGAGGAAAACATATGACCTGTTTCTGATAGGAATATGGAAATAATTATTTTTTATACATAGGGATTATGGGTGAAATTTCATGGTTACATATGCAGAGGAACACATTTGACCTGTTTCTGATAGGAATATGGTTCTAATTATTTTTCTACATGGGGATTATGGGTGAAATATCATGGTTACACTTGCAGAGGAACACATTTGACCTGTTTCTGATAGGAATATGGTTCTAATTATTTTTATATATGGGGATTATGGGTGAAATATCATAGTTACACATGCAGAGGAACACATTTGACCGGTTTCTGATAGGAATATGGTTCTAATTATTGTTATACATGGGGATTATAGGTGAAATATCATAGTTACACATGCAAAAGAACACATTTGACCGGTTTCTGATAGGAATATGGTTCTAATTATTGTTATACATGGGGATTATAGGTGAAATATCATGGTTACACATGCAGAGGAACACATTTGACCTGTTTCTGATAGGAATATGGTTATAATTATTTTTCTACATGGGGATTATGGGTGAAATATCATGGTTACACATGCAGAGGAGCATATTTGACCTGTTTCTGATAGGAATATGGATATAATTATTTTTATACATTTGTATTATGGGTGAAATATCATGGTTACACATGCAGAGGAACACATTTGACCTGTTTCTGATAGGAATATGGTTATATTTTTTTTTCTACATGGGGATTATAGGTGAAATATCATGGTTACACTTGCAGAGGAACACATTTGACATGTTTCTGACAGGAATATGGTAATAATTATTTTTATACATGGGGATTGTTGGTGAAATATCATGGTTACACTTGCAGAGGAACACATTTGACCTGTTTCTGAAAGGAATATGGTTCTAATTATTTTTATACATGGGGATTATGGGCGAAATATAATGGTTACACTTGCAGAGGAACACATTTGACCTGTTTCTGATAGGAATATGGATATAATTATTTTTATACATAGGGATTATGTGTGAAATATCATGGTTACACTTGCAGAGGAACACATCTGACCTGTTTCTGATAGGAATATGGTTCTAATTATTTTTATATATGGGGATTATGGGTGAAATATGCTTACACATGCAGAGGAACACATTTGACCTGTTTCTGGTAGGAATATGGTTATAATTATTTGTATACATGGGGATTATGGGTGAAACATCATGGTTACACGTGCAAAGGAACACATTTGACCTGTCTCTGATAGGAATATGGTTCTAATTATTTTTATATATTGGGATTATGGGTGAAATATCATGGTTACACTTGCAGAGGAACACATTTGATCTGTTTCTGATAGGAATATGGTTATAATTATTTTTATACATGGGGATTATGGGTAAAATATCACGGTTACACATGCAGAGGAACACATTTTACCAGTTTCTGATAGGAATATGGTTCTAATTATTTTTATACATGGGGCTTATGGGTGAAATATAATGGTTACACTTGCAGAGGAACACATTTGACCTGTTTCTGATAGGAGTATGGATATAATTATTTTTATACATGCGGATTATGGGTGAAATATCATGTTTACACTTGCAGAGGAACACATTTGACCTGTTTCTGATAGGAATATGGTTCTAATTATTTTTATACATGGGGATTATGGGTGAAATATCATGGTTACACATGCAGAGGAACACATTTGACCTGTTTCTGATAAAAATATGGTTATAATTATTTTTATACATGGGAATTATGGGTGAAATATCATGGTTACACATGCAGAGGAACACATTTGAGCTGTTTCTGATAGGAGTATGCATATAATTATTTTTATACATGGGGATTATGGGTGAAATATAATGGTTACACATGCAGAGGAACACATTTGACCTGTTTCTGACAGGAATATGGTTATAATTATTTTTCTACATGGGGATTATGGGTTAAATATAATGGTTACTGTCAGCCGCTCTGGAATCAATCCGGGATGTAACCCAACTGCTAGCGTGAATTGAAAGCACACGCTAGCACACTGAGAAATATCCAGGACGTGACCCACTCAGGAAGCAGATTAGAAGATAACAAAAATGAATATTGTTCCAGAATGCAGGAAAGCCACAAAGGATAAAACGTCCCTTTAAGTAGTACAAAGAACAAAAAGGAAATGCTCTTACTTGAAGCTTCTGAAAAAGGTCCTCTTTAGCAGGCTTGTAAAACAAAGGAAAAGTTCTCTTTTGCAGCTTGTAAAAGTATAATGTCCCTTTAAGCAGGTTTATAACAAACAGAAAGGCAAAGTTCTCTTTTGCAGCTTGTAAAAGTAAATGTCCCTTTTAAGCAGGTGTATAACAAACAAAAAGGCAAAGTTCTCTTTTGCAGCTTGTAAAAGTAAATGTCCCTTTTAAGCAGGTGTATAACAAACAGAAAGGCAAAGTTCTCTTTTGCAGCTTGTAAAAGTAAATGTCCCTTTTAAGCAGGTGTATAACAAACAGAAAGGCAAAGTTCTCTTTTGCAGCTTGTAAAAGTAAAATGTCCCTTTAAGCAGGTCTTGTTTAACAAAGAATAGGTTTAAAGGTAAAGGCCAAAGCAAGGTCAGGCAGGCAGAAGTCGGCATCCAAATATCAGCAAAAGGTATAGGCAAAAGACAGGGTCAGGCAAGCAGAAGTCGGCATCAAAGTATCAGCAAAAGGGTAATAGCTACAGGCAAGGTCAGGCAGGCAGAAGTCAATGTCCAAATATCAGCAAGTAGGGATTAGGCAAGAGGCTTGGTCAGGCAGGCAGAAGTCGGTACACAGAAGAACAAAACTGATATGGTACTCACAATCCAGGGAAACAACAAACGGGCCCAGATTCAGATCTCCCGCAGAGATTTAAAGGGCAGAGCGTAACCGTCATCAGAGGGGTGTGAGAGAAAGCGTCATGTTGCTAAGCAACATGACGTCAGAGACACAGAGGAGTTCCGGGAGCCGCGGCGACACGGCGATGAACGGAAGCGCTCATGACAGTTACACTTGCAGAGGAACACATTTGACCTGTTTCTGATAGGAATATGGATATAATTATTTTTATACATGGGGATTATGGGTGAAATATCATGGTTACACATGCAGAGGAACACATTTTACCAGTTTCTGATAGGAATATGGTTCTAATTATTTTTATACATGGGGCTTATGGGTGAAATATAATGGTTACACTTGCAGAGGAACACATTTGACCTGTTTCTGATAGGAGTATGGATATAATTATTTTTATACATGCGGATTATGTGTGAAATATCATGTTTACACTTGCAGAGGAACACATTTGACCTGTTTCTGATAGGAATATGGTTCTAAGTATTGTTATACATGGGGATTATGGGTAAAATATAATGGTTACACATGCAGAGGAACACATTTGACCTGTTTCTGATAGGAATATGGTTATAATTATTTTTCTACATGGGGATTATGGGTAAAATATCATGGTTACACTTGCAGAGGAACACATTTGACCTGTTTCTGATAGGAATATGGTTATAATTATTTTTCTACATGGGGATTATGGGTGAAATATCATGGTTACACATGCAGAGGAACACATTTCACCTGTTTCTGATAGGAATATGGTTATAATTTTTTTTCTACATGGGGATTATAGGTGAAATATCATGGTTACACATGCAGAGGAGCACATTTGACATGTTTCTGACAGGAATATGGTAATAATTATTTTTATACATTGGGATTGTTGGTGAAATATCATGGTTACACTTGCAGAGGAACACATTTAACCTGCTTCTGAAAGGAATATGGTTCTAATTATTTTTATACATGGGGATTATGGGCGAAATATAATGGTTACACATGGAGAGGAACATATTTGACCTGTTTCTGACAGGAATATGGATATAATTATTTTTATACATGGGGATTATGGGTGAAATATCATGGTTACACTTGCAGAGGAACACATTTGACCTGTTTCTGATAGGAATATGGATATAATTATTTTTATACATAGGGATTATGGGTGAAATATCATGGTTACACTTGCATTGGAACACATCTGACCTGTTTCTGATAGGAATATGGTTCTAATTATTTTTATATATGGGGATTATGGGTGAAATATGCTTACACATGCACAGGAACACATTTGACCTGTTTCTGATAGGAATATGGATATAATTATTTTTATACATAGGGATTATGGGTGAAATATCATGGTTACACTTGCAGAGGAACACATCTGACCTGTTTCTGATAGGAATATGGTTATAATTATTTTTATACATGGGGATTATGGGTAAAATATCATGGTTACACTTGCATTGGAACACATCTGACCTGTTTCTGATAGGAATATGGTTCTAATTATTTTTATATATGGGGATTATGGGTGAAATATGCTTACACATGCAGAGGAACACATTTGACCTGTTTCTGATAGGAATATGGATATAATTATTTTTATACATAGGGATTATGGGTGAAATATCATGGTTACACTTGCAGAGGAACACATCTGACCTGTTTCTGATAGGAATATGGTTATAATTATTTTTATACATGGGGATTATGGGTAAAATATCATGGTTACACTTGCAGAGGAACACATTTGACCTGTTTCTGACAGGAATATGGTTATAATTATTTTTATACATGGGGATTATAGGTGAAATATCATGGTTACACATGCAAAGGAACACGTTTGACCTGTTTCTGATAGCAATATGGTTATAACCATTTTTATACATGGGGATTATGGGTGAAATATCATGGTTACACATGCAGAGGAACACATTTGACCTTTTTCTGATAGGAATATGGATATAATTATTTTTATACATAGGGATTATGGGTGAAATTTCATGGTTACATATGCAGAGGAACACATTTGACCTGTTTCTGATAGGAATATGGTTATAATTATTTTTATACATGGGGATTATGGGTGACATATCATGGTTACAAATGCAGAGGAACACATTTGACCTGTTTCTGATAAAAATATGCTTATAATTATTTTTATACATGGGGATTATGGGTAAAATATCATGGTTACACTTGCAGAGGAACACATTTGACCTGTTTCTGATAGGAATATGGTTCTAATTATTTTTCTACTTGGGGATTATGGGTGGAATATCATGTTTACACATGCCAAGAAACATATTTGAATTGTTTCTGATAGGAATATGGGTATAAATATTTTTATAAAAGGGGATTATGGGCATAATATCATGGTTACGCATGCCAAGGAACATATTTGACTTGTTTCTGATAGGAATATGGGTGTAAATATTTTTATATAATGGGATTATGGGCGGAATATCATAGTTACCCATGCCAAGGAACATATTTGACTTGTTACTGCTAGGAATATGGGTATACATATTTTTATATATGGGGATTATAGGTAGAATTTCATGGTTACACATGTCAAGGAATATATTTATCCTGTTTCTGATAGGAATATGGGTATAATTATTTTTCTACGTGGGGATTATGGGTGGAATATCATGGTTACACATGCCAAGGAACATATTTGACCTGTTTCTGATAGGAATATGGGTATAAATATTTTTATATAAGGGGATTATGGGCGGAATATCATGGTTACACATGCCAACATATTAGACTTGTTACTGCTAGGAATATCGGTTTACATATTTTTATATATGGGGATTATGGGTGGAGTTACACATGCCAAGGAACACATTTGACCTGTTTCTGATAGGAATATAGTTATAATTATTTTTCTACTTGTGGATTATGGGTGGAATATCATGGTTACACATGCCAAGGAACATATTTGACTTGTTTCTGATAGGAATATGGGTATAAATGTTTTTATATAAGGGGATTATGGGCAGAATATCATGGTTACACATGGCAAGGAACATATTTGACTTGTTACTGCTAAGAATATGGGTATAATTATTTTTCTATGTAGGGATTATGGGTGGAATATCATGGTTACACATGTCAATGAACATATTTAACCTGTTTCTGGTAAGAATATGGTTATAATTATTTCTCTACATGGGGATAATGTTGCCCCACTGGGTTTTTGTCGCGTGCCACGAGTACTGCTAATGCTGCTCGGAACATCACCTGTGTGTCCTTGGCGGGAACCGGCGCCTATGTAAGTAATGTCACGCCGTGCCGTTGCTAGGGACGCGGCGTCTTCCCCATGCTCGTTGCCTAGGGCTGTGTCGGCTCAGGATGCGTGCAGTGCTAACGTCATCGCCGCACGCTCCTGATGCCGGCCGGTCTCTTGGCACCAATCCACCAGGTACTTTAGCGGGCAGCAAGCGATCTGTCACTGCCCAAGTATAGGTGCTACTTCGTGTGCTCCTGGGAGTGACAGATCATCTGCTGGACTGATACTTTGTTGCTGAAACCTTGCCTGTCTTACTACATGATTTGGTTAACCCCTAAACTGCTGGACTGATACTTTGTTGCTGAAACTCTCCTGTCTTACTACGCTACTTGGTTAACCCTTAAACTGCTGGACTTATACTTTGTTGCTGAAACCTTGCCTGTCTTACTACGCTACTTGGTTAACCACTAAACTGCTGGACTGATACTTTGTTGCTGAAACCTTGCCTGTCTTACTCCTCTACCTGGTTAACCCCTAATCTGCTGGACTGATACTTGTTGCTGAACCCTGCCTTTTTCACTATGCTTCTTGGTTACCCCCTAATTTGCTGGACAGACTTCTTGTTGCTGATCCCTGTCCGTCTCACTACGCTACCTGGTTAACCTCTACATTGCTGGACTGTCTTCTTGTTGCTGAACCCTGCCTGTCTCACTATGCTACCTGGTTAATACCTGAATTGCTGGCCTGATTTTCTGTTGCCATATCCTGTCTGCCTTATTTGCCTTGTGCTGTCCAGCCTGTGGTGAGTGCCGCTCTCCTCATTTGCCTGATACTCTCTGCTCTGGGATATTCCCTATCTTTCCGGCTCGACGCCAGGATAACAAGACTACTGGCTGAGTTCGGTCTGATAGAGGAGTATCCCACAAGCCTTACAAGTAACTCCTTTTCATGTAATCTCTGCCCAAGAATAGGTTTACCCGTGTACTCCTGGGTGCTATTGTAGCAACTTGCTAGTGTTCTATAGTGGACTGCCTGCTTGTTACAGAACCCTGTGCCTTGTGACCATTCCTTTGCTTAACCCTTTTGATACTCAGAAAGATTTGACAGCCTGCCTGTTACTGAACCCTGCACTGCCTTGTGACCCATAATTTGCTTAACCCTTTTGAAAACTCAGAAAGATTGAACTGCCTACTCTTAAGGAACCCTGCACTGTCTGGTGAGCATTCCTTTTGCTTTATTTCTTGTGTTTCTCAGGGGCATAGAACTACTTGCTTACTTCTGAGCCCTACTCAGCTCTTTGACCTTCTCCTCATTAACCCTTGCTGTTCATTGTGTTTGCTGTTCCTGTACTACCACATTCTTTCAATCTGTTAACTTAAGTTCTGGGATTTTTCCTTATGTTTCCACCACTTGATGCGCGGATAAGAAGACTACTGGCCAGGATTGGTCTGATAGGAAATATTGCACAAACATAACAGATAATGGGTTAAATATCATGGTTACACATGCCAAGGAACATATTTGAGCTGTTTCTGGTAAGAAAATGGGTATACATACTTTGAATATGGTGATTATGGGTGGTATATCATGGTTACACATGCTGATGAACATATTTGACCTGTTTATAATAAGAATATGGTTCTATTTTTCTACATGGGGATTATGGGTGGAATACCATGTTTACACATACTAAGTAACATATTTGACATGTAAATATATTTCCTACATGGGGATTATGGGTGCAATATCATGATTACTCATGCCAAAGAACACATTTGACATGTTTCTTATAGGAATATGGGTATAATAATTTTTTTATGCGGGGATTATGGGTGAAATATTATGATTACACATGCCAAGGAACATATTTGACCTATTTCTGATACTTCTGGTTACAAGAAGTGCAGGCTACAAGTAAACGTTTCTACAAATTCAACACTAGAAATATTTTTAGTTCACAAACTCAACCAGCCATCTAGTTTATATAGGGTCTCAATTTGCAGATACCCTACTTATGTTTAAAAATGTTTTTAACCTAACTATTTTTAGATGGAGCATGTATCTCAAACATCAATATAGATTATGTCTATACCAAGGCCATAATAACAACAAACACAATAAATGTCTTACAGAAAACAGTCCATTCTTACTGAACAAGTGCATTTTCATATTCTCATGTGTATTGATGTGAAACAGTAGGTTAGACTTCCTTACAAGACAAGCGGATAGCTTCATATATTTAGGGGCCGATTTATGAATGTCCGTCCCATATCGATAAATGCTGCCCCCTGCACATTCACGGCCAATCGGCCGCTAGCAGGGGGTGTCAATCATCCTGATCAGATCAGGATGATTGCTGTCCACCACCTCAGAGGTGGCGGACGAGTTAACGAGCAGGGTCTTAGGACCACTGCTCCTTAACTCTTGTTTCCAGCGAGCCTGAAGGCTCGTGCAGAAACTGCAGCATACACTGCATGATAAATCGGCCCCTTAGGCTGGAATTGAGAATTTTCATTCATTTTCATGCTAAACTTAACAAAAGAAAAAATATCTGGTTATTTCCTTGGGAGATCATGAGGGGTAATTTACACATGTAAACTATTATTAAATAACTGGACAGGAAGAGTGTTTTACTTTGTGTCTCCATTAATGGAATTCAATGTCAATAAACATCCAGTTTATCCCAGGCAATTTAAATTCACATTAAGAGCAGTTTATCAGAACTATTTTGTACTTTTTTATTTACATGTTTATTGTTTTGAATAGCTATGTACCAAACATTTTTAAAAGGACAATTTAACATTCTACTAAATAGTAATACTAAAATGTGGTGCTATTTTCTTTTGCACTGTAAACAAATTAAATATTTTGTTGGTCTACCCTTCTGCCCTCCACACTTCTGGTGATACCAGTTTCGACACACAACACTTAGTGGTCAATTTATCATTGTGCGGACGGACATGATCCGCTATAGCGAACCATGTCCGCCGCACATAGATAAATGCAGACAGCATTTATCATTGCACCAGCAGGTCTTCTGAACTGCTGGTACAATACTGCCCCCTGCAGATTTGCAAGCAGGGGGTGTCAATCAACCCAATCGTATTCAATTGGGTTGATTTCTATCTGCTGCCTCAGAACAGGCGGACAGGTTATGGAGCAGTGGTCTTTAGACGGCTGCAGACCCATAGGATCTGTTTTTCATCATGGTCAGCATCACCAAAGCAGTAACAAGATGAACAAAATGTCCAGTCTTCTGATTTGCAGTAACGGGAGGGGAAAGAACTCGTCCTCCTGTTTGTCCTGTTCTGCTATTTTGACCATTGGTGGGCTGTATTTCTCAATTTTTCCTGCTATAAATGTGTGCTTTGTGGTTTGTTTAGTGGTCAGGTATGAGTAATCAACTTTGCAGAATCTTGCTGTGCATCCACTGTCTAACTTTATTGCTGTCAAAATTCCTCACATATTTGAGACCACTACATATAATGTACGAATTTAGGAGGACATGCACTCCAGTCATAAGTATTACTTTGTTTCGGGCAATCTAGGTCCAGTCTGCTTCAAGAAACTCAACTGAGGGACAGAGAGTGTGAATGCAATAGAGCATTTTTTGGACAATAGCACATTATGTGTTATAATCATTGCTTAGCGAGTCCATTATTGTCACTGTTTTAGATTTTAGGTCTGCTACAGCCAAAAACCAGTGCAAACCTCGTCCATATAAAGTTAGGTCACTGTTAGTTGGAAAGAGTGAAACATCATAGTTTAAAAGTGATAAGGAATCTGCAAATTTTACAAAGGATACATGTACTCCATTACTAACAGAATGGAAACAATGTAGAGGAATAATAATTGCAACCATATTCGTATCAAAAACAAGTCATATATGTTCCTTGGTATGTGTAACAATGATATTCCACCCATAATCCCCACGCAGAAAAATAATTATACCCCTATTCCTATCACAAACCAGTCAAATATATTCCTTGGCATGTGTAACTATAATATTCCACCCATAATCCCCATATATAAAAATATGTATACCCATATTCTTAGCAGCAACAAGTGAAAAATGTTCCTTGGCATGTGTAACCATGATATTACACCAACAATCCCAATGTAAACAATATTTATACCCATGATTCCTATCAGTAAAAGGTCAAATATGTTCCTTGGCATTTGTAACCATGATATTCCGCACATAATCCCTTTATATAAAAACATTTATACCAATATTCCTATCAGACACAGGTCACATATGTTCCTTGGCATGTGTAACCATGATATTTTACCCATAATCCCCACATAGAAAAATAAGAATACCCATATTCCTATCAGAAACCGGTCAAATATGTTCCTTGGAAAGTGTAACCATGATATTCCACCCATAATCCCCATATATAAAAATAATTATACCCATATTCTTAGCAGTAACAAGTCAAATATGTTCCTTGGCATGTGTAACCATGACATTCCGCCCATAATCCCCTTATATAAAAATATTTATACCCATACTCCTATCAAAAACAGGTTAAATATAATCCTTGGCATGTGTAACCATGATATTCCACCCATAATCCCCATGTAGAAAAATAATTATACCCATATTCCTATCAGAGACAGGTCAAATATGTTCTTTGGCATGTGTAACCATGATATTCCACCCATAACCCCATGTATAAAAATAATTAGAACCATATTCCTATCAGAAACAGGTCAAATGTGTTTCTCTGCATTTGTAACCATGATATTTCACCAATAATCCCCATGTATAAAAATTTTGAACCATATTCCTATCAGAAACAGGTCAAATGTGTTCATCTGCAAGTGTAACCTTGATATTTCACCCATAATCCCCATGTATAAAAATAATTAGAACCATATTCCTATCAGAAACAGGTCAAATGTGTTCCTCTGCAAGTGTAACCTTGCTATTTCACCCATAATCCCCATGTATAAAAATATTTAGAACCATATTCCTATCAGAAACAGGTCAAATGTGTTCCTCTGCATGTGTAACCATGATATTTAACCCATAATACCCATGTATAAAAATAATTATAACCATATTTTTATCAGAAACAGGTCAAATGTGTTCCTCTGCATGTGTAACCATGATATTTCACCCATAATCCCCATATATAAAAATAATTAGAACCATATTCCTATCAGAAACAGGTCAAATGTGTTCCTCTGCATGTGTAACCATGATATTTAACCCATAATCCTCATGTATAACAATAATTATAACCAAATTCCTATCAGAAACAGGTCAAATATGTTCCTCTGCATGTGTAACCATGATATTTCACCCATAATCCCCCTATATAAAAATAATTAGAACCATATTCCTATCAGAAACAGGTCAAATGTCTCCCTCTGCATGTGTAACCATGATATTTCACCCATAATCCCCATGTATAAAAAGAATTCTATCCATATTCCTATCAGAAACAGGTTAAATGTGTTCCTCTGCATGTGTAACCATGATATTTCACCCATAATCCCCATGCATACAAATAATTAGAACCATATTCCTATCAGAAACAGGTCAAATGTGTTCCTCTGCATGTGTAACCATATTTCACCCATAATCCCCATGTATAAAAATAATTATATCAATATTCCTATCAGAAACAGGTCAAATGTGTTCCTCTGCATGTGTAACCATTATATTTGACCCATAATCCCCATGTAGAAAAATAATTAGAACCATATTCCTATCAGAAACAGGTCAAATGTGTTCCTCTGCATGTGTAACCATGATATTTCACCCATAATACCCATATATAAAAATAATTAGAACCATATTCCTATCAGAAACACGTCAAATGTGTTCCTCTGCATGTGTAACCATGATATTCACCCATAATCCCCATGTATAAAAATAATTATAACCATATTCCTATCATAAACAGGTCAAATGTGTTCCTCTGCATGTGTAACCATGATATTTCACCCATAATCCCCATATATAAAAATAATTAGAACCATTTTCCTATCAGAAACAGGTCAAATGTGTTCCTCTGCATGTGTAACCATGATATTTCAGCCATAATCCCCATGTATAAAAATAATTATATCCATATTCCTATCAGAAACAGGTCAAATGTGTTCATCTGCAAGTGTAACCATTATATTTCACCCATAATCCCCATGTATAAAAATAATTAGAACCATATTCCTCTCAGAAACAGGTCAAATGTGTTCCTCTGCATGTGTAACCATGATATTTCACCCATAATCCCCATGCATAAAAATAATTAGAACCATATTCCTATCAGAAACAGGTCAAATGTGTTCCTCTGCATGTGTAACCATATTTCACCCATAATCCCCATGTATAAAAATAATTATATCAATATTCCTATCAGAAACAGGTCAAATGTGTTCCTCTGCATGTGTAACCATTATATTTGACCCATAATCCCCATGTAGAAAAATAATTAGAACCATATTCCTATCAGAAACAGGTCAAATGTGTTCCTCTGCATGTGTAACCATGATATTTCACCCATAATCCCCATATATAAAAATAATTAGAACCATTTTCCTATCAGAAACAGGTTAAATGTGTTCCTCTGTAAGTGTAACCATGATATTTCACCCATAATCCCCATGTATAAAAATAATTATAACCCTATTCCTATCAGAAACAGGTCAAATGTTTTCTTCTGCATGTGTAACCAAGATATTTCACCCATAATCCCCATGTAAAAAAATAATTATAAAAATAGTCCTATCAGAAACAGGTCAAATGTGTTCCTCTGCATGTGTAAGCATGATATTTCACCCATAATTCCCATGTATAAAAATAATTATACCCATATTCCTATCAGCAACAGGTCAAATGTCAAATATTTGTACACATATTCTTAGCAGTAACATGTCAAATATAATACTTGGCATGTGTAACCATGATATTCCACATATAATTCTCACGTAGAAAAATAATTATACTCATATTTCCATCAGAAACAGGTCAAATATGGTCCTTGGCAAGTGTAACCATGATATTCCACCCATAATCCTCATGTATAAAAAATAATTATACCCATATTCATATCAGAAACAGGTCAAATATGTTCCTTGGCATGTGTAAACATGATATTCCACCCATAATCCCCATGTTGAAAAATAATTATACCCATATTCCTATCAGCAACAGGTCAAATGTGTTCCTCTGCATGTCTAACCTTGACATTCCACCCATAATGCCCATGTATAAAAATAAATATAACCATATTCCTATCAGAAACAGGTCAAATATGTTCCTTGGCATGTGTAACCATGATATTCCACCCATAATCCTCATGTATAAAAAATAATTATACCCATATTCATATCAGAAACAGGTCAAATATGTTCCTTGGCATGTGTAAACATGATATTCCACCCACAATCCCCATGTTGAAAAATAATTATACCCATATTCCTATCAGCAACAGGTCAAATGTGTTCCTCTGCATGTGTAACCTTGACATTCCACCCATAATCCCCATATATAAAAATAAATATAACCATATTCCTATCAGAAACAGGTCAAATATGTTCCTTGGCATGTGTAACCATGATATTCCACCCATAATCCTCATGTAAAAAAAATAATTATACCCATATTCCTATCAGCAACAGGTCAAATGTGTTCCTCTGCATGTGTAACCTTGACATTCCTGCCATAATCCCCATGTATAAAAATAAATATAACCATATTCCTATCAGAAACAGGTCAAATATGTTCCTTGGCATGTGTAAACATGATATTCCACCCATAATCCCCAAGTATAAAAATAATTATATCCATATTCCTATCAGAAACAGGTCAAATGTTTTCCTCTGCAAGTGTAACCATGATATTTCACCAATAATCCCCATGTATAAAAATAATTATATCCATATTCCTATCAGAAACAGGTCAAATGTGTTCCTCTGCAAGTGTAACCATTATATTTTGCCCATAATCCCCATGTATAAAAATAATTAGAACCATATTCCTTTCAGAAACAGGTCAAATGTTTTCCTCTGCAAGTGTAACCATGATATTTCACCAATAATCCCCATGTATAAAAATAATTATATCCATATTCCTATCAGAAACAGGTCAAATGTGTTTCTCTGCAAGTGTAACCATTATATTTCGCCCATAATCCCCATGTATAAAAATAATTAAAATCATATTCCTTTCAGAAACAGGTCAAATGTGTTCCTCTGCAAGTGTAACCATGATATTTCACCAATAATCCCCATGTTTAAAAATAATTATTACCATATTCCTGTCAGAAACATGTCAAATGTGCTCCTCTGCATGTGTAACCATGATATTTCACCTATAATCCCCATGTAGAAAAATAATTATAACCATATTCCTGTCAGAAACAGGTCAAATGTGTTCCTCTGCATGTGTAACCATGATATTTTACCCATAATCCAAATGTATAAAAATAATTATATCCATATTCCTATCAGAAACATGTCAAATATGCTCCTCTGCATGTGTAACCATGATATTTCACCCATAATCCCCATGTAGAAAAATAATTATAACTATATTCCTATCAGAAACAGGTCAAATGTGTTCCTCTGCAAGTGTAACTATGATATTTTACCCATAATCCCCATGTAGAAAAATAATTAGAACCATATTCCTATCAGAAACAGGTCAAATGTGTTCCTCTGCATGTGTAACCATTATATTTCACCCATAATCCCCATGTATAACAATAATTAGAACCATATTCCTATCAGAAACAGGTCAAATGTGTTTCTCTGCATGTGTAACCATGATATTTTACCCATAATCCCCATATATAAAAATAATTAGAACCATATGCCTATCAGAAACTGGTCAAATGTGTTCCTCTACATGTGTAACCATGATATTTCACCCATAATCCCCATGTATAAAAATAATTATAACCATATTCCTATCAGAAACCGGTCAAATGTGTTCTTTTGCATGTGTAACCATGATATTTCACCCATAATCCCCATATATAAAAATAATTAGAACCATATTCCTGTCAGAAACAGGTCAAATACGTTCCTCTCCATGTGTAACCATGATATTTCACCCATAATCCCCATGTAGAAATATAATTATAACCATATTCCTATAAGAAACAGGTCAAATGTGTTCTTTTGCATGTGTAACCATGATATTTCACCCATAATCCCCATGTATAACAATAATTAGAACCATATTCCTATCAGAATCAGGTCAAATGTGTTTCTCTGCATGTGTAACAATGATATTTTACCCATAATCCCCATATATAAAAATAATTAGAACCATATTCCTATCAGAAACAGGTCAAATGTGTTTCTCTGCATGTGTAACCATAATATTTCACCCATAATCCCCATGTATAAAAATAATTATAACCATATTCCTTTCAGAAACCGGTCAAATGTGTTCTTTTGCATGTGTAACCATGATATTTCACCCATAATCCCCATGTAGAAACAGGTCAAATATGTTCCTCTGCATTTGTAACCATGACATTTCACCCATAATCCCTATGTATAAAAATAATTATATCCATATTCCTATCAGAAACAGGTCAAATGTTTTCCTCTGCAAGTGTAACCATGATATTTCACCCATAATCCCCATGTATAAAAATAATTATATCCATATTCCTATCAGAAACAGATCAAATGTGTTCCTCTGCATGTGTAACCATTATATTTCACCCATAATCCCCATGTATAACAATAATTAGAACCATATTCCTATCAGAAACAGGTCAAATGTGTTTCTCTGCATGTGTAACCATTATATTTCGCCCATAATCCCCATGTATAAAAATAATTAGAACCATATTCCTTTCAGAAACAGGTCAAATGTGTTCCTCTGCAAGTGTAACCATGATATTTCACCCATAATCCCCATGTATAAAAATAATTATATCCATATTCCTATCAGAAACAGATCAAATGTGTTCCTCTGCATGTGTAACCATTATATTTCACCCATAATCCCCATGTATAACAATAATTAGAACCATATTCCTATCAGAAACAGGTCAAATGTGTTTCTCTGCATGTGTAACCATGATATTTTACCCATGATCCCCATATATAAAAATAATTAGAACCATATTCCTATCAGAAACAGGTCAAATGTGTTCCTCTGCATGTGTAACCATGATATTTCACCCATAATCCCCATGTATAAAAATAATTATAACCATATTCCTATCAGAAACCGGTCAAATGTGTTCTTTTGCATGTGTAACCATGATATTTCACCCATAATCCCCATGTAGAAAAATAATTATAACCATATTCCTATCAGAAACAGGTCAAATGTGTTCCTCTGCATATGTAACCATGAAATTTCACCCATAATCCCTATGTATAAAAATAATTAGATCCATATTCCTATCAGAAACAGGTCAAATGTTTTCCTCTGCAAGTGTAACCATGATATTTCACCCATAATCCCCATGTATAAAAATAATTATATCCATATTCCTATCAGAAACTTGTCAAATATGCTCCTCTGTATGTGTAACCATGATATTTCACCCATAATCCCCATGTAGAAAAATAATTATAACCATATTCCTATCAGAAACAGGTCAAATGTGTTCCTCTGCAAGTGTAACCATGATATTTCACCCATAATCCCCATGTAGAAAAATAATTAGAACCATATTCCTATCAGAAACAGGTCAAATGTGTTCCTCTGCATGTGTAACCATTATATTTCACCCATAATCCCCATGTATAACAATAATTAGAACCATATTCCTATCAGAAACAGGTCAAATGTGTTTCTCTGCATGTGTAACCATGATATTTTACCCATAATCCCCATATATAAAAATAATTAGAACCATATTCCTATCAGAAACTGGTCAAATGTGTTCCTCTACATTTGTAACCATGATATTTCACCCATAATCCCCATGTATAAAAATAATTATAACCATATTCCTATCAGAAACCGGTCAAATGTGTTCTTTTGCATGTGTAACTATGATATTTCACCCATAATCCCCATATATAAAAATAATTAGAACCATATTCCTGTCAGAAACAGGTCAAATATGTTCCTCTCCATGTGTAACCATGATATTTCACCCATAATCCCCATGTAGAAAAATAATTATAACTATATTCCTATCAGAAACAGGTCAAATGTGTTCCTCTGCATATGTAACCATGAAATTTCACCCATAATCCCTATGTATAAAAAATAATTATATCCATATTCCTATCAGAAACAGGTCATATGTTTTCCTCTGCAAGTGTAACCATGATATTTCACCCGTAATCCCCATGTATAAAAATAATTATATCCATATTCCTATCAGAAACAGGTCAAATGTGTTCCTCTGCAAGTGTAACCATTATATTTCACCCATAATCCCTATGTAGAAAAATAATTATAACCATATTCCTGTCAGAAACAGGTCAAATGTGTTCCTCTGCATGTGTAACCATTATATTTCACCCATAATCCCCATGTATAACAATAATTTGAACCATATTCCTATCAGAATCAGGTCAAATGTGTTTCTCTGCATGTGTAACCATGATATTTTACCCATAATCCCCATATATAAAAATAATTAGAACCATATTCCTATCAGAAACAGGTCAAATGTGTTTCTCTGCATGTGTAACCATAATATTTCACCCATAATCCCCATGTATAAAAATAATTATAACCATATTCCTATCAGAAACCGGTCAAATGTGTTCTTTTGCATGTGTAACCATGATATTTCACCCATAATCCCCATGTATAAAAATTATGATTACCATATTCCTATCAGAAACAGGTCAAATGTGTTTTTCTGCATGTGTAACCATGATATTTCACCCATAATCCCCATGTATAAAAATAATTATAACCATATTCCTATCAGAAACAGGTCAAATGTGTTCCTCTGCATATGTAACCATGAAATTTCACCCATAATCCCTATGTATAAAAATAATTATATCCATATTCCTATCAGAAACAGCTCAAATGTTTTCCTCTGCAAGTGTAACCATGATATTTCACCAATAATCCCCATGTATAAAAATAATTATAACCATATTCCTGTCAGAAACAGGTCAAATGTGTTCCTCTGCATGTGTAACCATTATATTTCACCCATAATCCCCATGTATAACAATAATTTGAACCATATTCCTATCAGAATCAGGTCAAATGTGTTTCTCTGCATGTGTAACCATGATATTTTACCCATAATCCCCATATATAAAAATAATTAGAACCATATTCCTATCAGAAACAGGTCAAATGTGTTTCTCTGCATGTGTAACCATAATATTTCACCCATAATCCCCATGTATAAAAATAATTATAACCATATTCCTATCAGAAACCGGTCAAATGTGTTCTTTTGCATGTGTAACCATGATATTTCACCCATAATCCCCATGTAGAAACAGGTCAAATATGTTCCTCTGCATATGTAACCATGACATTTCACCCATAATCCCTATGTATAAAAATAATGATATCCATATTCCTATCAGAAACAGGTCAAATGTGTTTTTCTGCATGTGTAACCATGATATTTCACCCATAATCCCCATGTATAAAAATTATGATTACCATATTCCTATCAGAAACAGGTCAAATGTGTTTTTCTGCATGTGTAACCATGATATTTCACCCATAATCCCCATGTATAAAAATAATTATAACCATATTCCTATCAGAAACAGGTCAAATGTGTTCCTCTGCATATGTAACCATGAAATTTCACCCATAATCCCTATGTATAAAAATAATTATATCCATATTCCTATCAGAAACAGCTCAAATGTTTTCCTCTGCAAGTGTAACCATGATATTTCACCAATAATCCCCATGTATAAAAATAATTATATCCATATTTCTATCAGAAACAGGTCAAATGTGTTCCTCTGCAAGTGTAACCATTATATTTTGCCCATAATCCCCATGTATAAAAATAATTAGAACCATATTCCTTTCAGAAACAGGTCAAATGTTTTCCTCTGCAAGTGTAACCATGATATTTCACCAATAATCCCCATGTATAAAAATAATTATATCCATATTCCTATCAGAAACAGGTCAAATGTGTTCCTCTGCAAGTGTAACCATTATATTTTGCCCATAATCCCCATGTATAAAAATAATTAAAACCATATTCCTTTCAGAAACAGGTCAAATGTGTTCCTCTGCAAGTGTAACCATGATATTTCACCAATAATCCCCATGTTTAAAAATAATTATTACCATATTCCTGTCAGAAACATGTCAAATGTGCTCCTCTGCATGTGTAACCATGATATTTCACCTATAATCCCCATGTAGAAAAATAATTATAACCATATTCCTGTCAGAAACAGGTCAAATGTGTTCCTCTGCATGTGTAACCATGATCTTTTACCCATAATCCAAATGTATAAAAATAATTATATCCATATTCCTATCAGAAACATGTCAAATATGCTCCTCTGTATGTGTAACCATGATATTTCACCCATAATCCCCATGTAGAAAAATAATTATAACTATATTCCTATCAGAAACAGGTCAAATATGTTCCTCTGCAAGTGTAACTATGATATTTTACCCATAATCCCCATGTAGAAAAATAATTAGAACCATATTCCTATCAGAAACAGATCAAATGTGTTCCTCTGCATGTGTAACCATTATATTGCACCCATAATCCCCATGTATAACAATAATTAGAACCATATTCCTATCAGAAACAGGTCAAATGTGTTTCTCTGTATGTGTAACCATGATATTTCACCCATAATCCCCATGTAGAAAAATAATTAGAACCATATTCCTATCAGAAACAGGTCAAATATGCTCCTCTGTATGTGTAACCATGATATTTCACCCATAATCCCCATGTAGAAAAATAATTAGAACCATATTCCTATCAGAAACTGGTCAAATGTGTTCCTCTACATTTGTAACCATGATATTTCACCCATAATCCCCATGTATAAAAATAATTATAACCATATTCCTATCAGAAACCGGTCAAATGTGTTCTTTTGCATGTGTAACTATGATATTTCACCCATAATCCCCATATATAAAAATAATTAGAACCATATTCCTGTCAGAAACAGGTCAAATATGTTCCTCTCCATGTGTAACCATGATATTTCACCCATAATCCCCATGTAGAAAAATAATTATAACTATATTCCTATCAGAAACAGGTCAAATGTGTTCCTCTGCATATGTAACCATGAAATTTCACCCATAATCCCTATGTATAAAAAATAATTATATCCATATTCCTATCAGAAACAGGTCATATGTTTTCCTCTGCAAGTGTAACCATGATATTTCACCCGTAATCCCCATGTATAAAAATAATTATATCCATATTCCTATCAGAAACAGGTCAAATGTGTTCCTCTGCAAGTGTAACCATTATATTTCACCCATAATCCCTATGTAGAAAAATAATTATAACCATATTCCTGTCAGAAACAGGTCAAATGTGTTCCTCTGCATGTGTAACCATTATATTTCACCCATAATCCCCATGTATAACAATAATTTGAACCATATTCCTATCAGAATCAGGTCAAATGTGTTTCTCTGCATGTGTAACCATGATATTTTACCCATAATCCCCATATATAAAAATAATTAGAACCATATTCCTATCAGAAACAGGTCAAATGTGTTTCTCTGCATGTGTAACCATAATATTTCACCCATAATCCCCATGTATAAAAATAATTAGAACCATATTCCTATCAGAAACAGGTCAAATGTGTTTCTCTGCATGTGTAACCATGATATTTCACCCATAATCCCCATGTAGAAACAGGTCAAATATGTTCCTCTGCATATGTAACCATGACATTTCACCCATAATCCCTATGTATAAAAATAATTATATCCATATTCCTATCAGAAACAGGTCAAATGTGTTTTTCTGCATGTGTAACCATGATATTTCACCCATAATCCCCATGTATAAAAATTATGATTACCATATTCCTATCAGAAACAGGTCAAATGTGTTTTTCTGCATGTGTAACCATGATATTTCACCCATAATCCCCATGTATAAAAATAATTATAACCATATTCCTATCAGAAACAGGTCAAATGTGTTCCTCTGCATATGTAACCATGAAATTTCACCCATAATCCCTATGTATAAAAATAATTATATCCATATTCCTATCAGAAACAGCTCAAATGTTTTCCTCTGCAAGTGTAACCATGATATTTCACCAATAATCCCCATGTATAAAAATAATTATATCCATATTCCTATCAGAAACAGGTCAAATGTGTTCCTCTGCAAGTGTAACCATTATATTTTGCCCATAATCCCCATGTATAAAAATAATTAGAACCATATTCCTTTCAGAAACAGGTCAAATGTTTTCCTCTGCAAGTGTAACCATGATATTTCACCAATAATCCCCATGTATAAAAATAATTATATCCATATTCCTATCAGAAACAGGTCAAATGTGTTCCTCTGCAAGTGTAACCATTATATTTTGCCCATAATCCCCATGTATAAAAATAATTAAAACCATATTCCTTTCAGAAACAGGTCAAATGTGTTCCTCTGCAAGTGTAACCATGATATTTCACCAATAATCCCCATGTTTAAAAATAATTATTACCATATTCCTGTCAGAAACATGTCAAATGTGCTCCTCTGCATGTGTAACCATGATATTTCACCTATAATCCCCATGTAGAAAAATAATTATAACCATATTCCTGTCAGAAACAGGTCAAATGTGTTCCTCTGCATGTGTAACCATGATCTTTTACCCATAATCCAAATGTATAAAAATAATTATATCCATATTCCTATCAGAAACATGTCAAATATGCTCCTCTGTATGTGTAACCATGATATTTCACCCATAATCCCCATGTAGAAAAATAATTATAACTATATTCCTATCAGAAACAGGTCAAATATGTTCCTCTGCAAGTGTAACTATGATATTTTACCCATAATCCCCATGTAGAAAAATAATTAGAACCATATTCCTATCAGAAACAGGTCAAATGTGTTCCTCTGCATGTGTAACCATTATATTTCACCCATAATCCCCATGTATAACAATAATTAGAACCATATTCCTATCAGAAACAGGTCAAATGTGTTTCTCTGCATGTGTAACCATGATATTTTACCCATAATCCCCATATATAAAAATAATTAGAACCATATGCCTATCAGAAACTGGTCAAATGTGTTCCTCTACATGTGTAACCATGATATTTCACCCATAATCCCCATGTAGAAAAATAATTAGAACCATATTCCTATCAGAAACAGGTCAAATGTGTTCCTCTGCATGTGTAACCATTATATTTCACCCATAATCCCCATGTATAACAATAATTAGAACCATATTCCTATCAGAAACAGGTCAAATGTGTTTCTCTGCATGTGTAACCATGATATTTTACCCATAATCCCCATATATAAAAATAATTATAACCATATTCCTATCAGAAACTGGTCAAATGTGTTCCTCTACATTTGTAACCATGATATTTCACCCATAATCCCCATGTATAAAAATAATTATAACCATATTCCTATCAGAAACCGGTCAAATGTGTTCTTTTGCATGTGTAACTATGATATTTCACCCATAATCCCCATATATAAAAATAATTAGAACCATATTCCTGTCAGAAACAGGTCAAATATGTTCCTCTCCATGTGTAACCATGATATTTCACCCATAATCCCCATGTAGAAAAATAATTATAACTATATTCCTATCAGAAACAGGTCAAATGTGTTCCTCTGCATATGTAACCATGAAATTTCACCCATAATCCCTATGTATAAAAAATAATTATATCCATATTCCTATCAGAAACAGGTCATATGTTTTCCTCTGCAAGTGTAACCATGATATTTCACCCGTAATCCCCATGTATAAAAATAATTATATCCATATTCCTATCAGAAACAGGTCAAATGTGTTCCTCTGCAAGTGTAACCATTATATTTCACCCATAATCCCTATGTAGAAAAATAATTATAACCATATTCCTGTCAGAAACAGGTCAAATGTGTTCCTCTGCATGTGTAACCATTATATTTCACCCATAATCCCCATGTATAACAATAATTTGAACCATATTCCTATCAGAATCAGGTCAAATGTGTTTCTCTGCATGTGTAACCATGATATTTTACCCATAATCCCCATATATAAAAATAATTAGAACCATATTCCTATCAGAAACAGGTCAAATGTGTTTCTCTGCATGTGTAACCATAATATTTCACCCATAATCCCCATGTATAAAAATAATTATAACCATATTCCTATCAGAAACCGGTCAAATGTGTTCTTTTGCATGTGTAACCATGATATTTCACCCATAATCCCCATGTAGAAACAGGTCAAATATGTTCCTCTGCATATGTAACCATGACATTTCACCCATAATCCCTATGTATAAAAATAATTATATCCATATTCCTATCAGAAACAGGTCAAATGTGTTTTTCTGCATGTGTAACCATGATATTTCACCCATAATCCCCATGTATAAAAATTATGATTACCATATTCCTATCAGAAACAGGTCAAATGTGTTTTTCTGCATGTGTAACCATGATATTTCACCCATAATCCCCATGTATAAAAATAATTATAACCATATTCCTATCAGAAACAGGTCAAATGTGTTCCTCTGCATATGTAACCATGAAATTTCACCCATAATCCCTATGTATAAAAATAATTATATCCATATTCCTATCAGAAACAGGTCAAATGTTTTCCTCTGCAAGTGTAACCATGATATTTCACCAATAATCCCCATGTATAAAAATAATTATATCCATATTCCTATCAGAAACAGGTCAAATGTGTTCCTCTGCAAGTGTAACCATTATATTTTGCCCATAATCCCCATGTATAAAAATAATTAGAACCATATTCCTTTCAGAAACAGGTCAAATGTTTTCCTCTGCAAGTGTAACCATGATATTTCACCAATAATCCCCATGTATAAAAATAATTATATCCATATTCCTATCAGAAACAGGTCAAATGTGTTCCTCTGCAAGTGTAACCATTATATTTTGCCCATAATCCCCATGTATAAAAATAATTAAAACCATATTCCTTTCAGAAACAGGTCAAATGTGTTCCTCTGCAAGTGTAACCATGATATTTCACCAATAATCCCCATGTTTAAAAATAATTATTACCATATTCCTGTCAGAAACATGTCAAATGTGCTCCTCTGCATGTGTAACCATGATATTTCACCTATAATCCCCATGTAGAAAAATAATTATAACCATATTCCTGTCAGAAACAGGTCAAATGTGTTCCTCTGCATGTGTAACCATGATCTTTTACCCATAATCCAAATGTATAAAAATAATTATATCCATATTCCTATCAGAAACATGTCAAATATGCTCCTCTGTATGTGTAACCATGATATTTCACCCATAATCCCCATGTAGAAAAAAAATTATAACTATATTCCTATCAGAAACAGGTCAAATATGTTCCTCTGCAAGTGTAACTATGATATTTTACCCATAATCCCCATGTAGAAAAATAATTAGAACCATATTCCTATCAGAAACAGGTCAAATGTGTTCCTCTGCATGTGTAACCATTATATTTCACCCATAATCCCCATGTATAACAATAATTAGAACCATATTCCTATCAGAAACAGGTCAAATGTGTTTCTCTGCATGTGTAACCATGATATTTTACCCATAATCCCCATATATAAAAATAATTAGAACCATATGCCTATCAGAAACTGGTCAAATGTGTTCCTCTACATGTGTAACCATGATATTTCACCCATAATCCCCATGTATAAAAATAATTATAACCATATTCCTATCAGAAACCGTTCAAATGTGTTCTTTTGCATGTGTAACCATGATATTTCACCCATAATCCCCATATATAAAAATAATTAGAACCATATTCCTATCAGAAACAGGTCAAATATGTTCCTCTCCATGTGTAACCATGATATTTCACCCATAATCCCCATGTAGAAAAATAATTATAACCATATTCCTATCAGAAACAGGTCAAATGTGTTCTTTTGCATGTGTAACCATGATATTTCACCCATAATCCCCATGTATAACAATAATTAGAACCATATTCCTATCAGAATCAGGTCAAATGTGTTTCTCTGCATGTGTAACCATGATATTTTACCCATAATCCCCATATATAAAAATAATTAGAACCATATTCCTATCAGAAACAGGTCAAATGTGTTTCTCTGCATGTGTAACCATAATATTTCACCCATAATCCCCATGTATAAAAATAATTATAACCATATTCCTATCAGAAACCGGTCAAATGTGTTCTTTTGCATGTGTAACCATGATATTTCACCCATAATCCCCATGTAGAAACAGGTCAAATATGTTCCTCTGCATATGTAACCATGACATTTCACCCATAATCCCTATGTATAAAAATAATTATATCCATATTCCTATCAGAAACAGGTCAAATGTTTTCCTCTGCAAGTGTAACCATGATATTTCACCCATAATCCCCATGTATAAAAATAATTATATCCATATTCCTATCAGAAACAGATCAAATGTGTTCCTCTGCATGTGTAACCATTATATTTCACCCATAATCCCCATGTATAACAATAATTAGAACCATATTCCTATCAGAAACAGGTCAAATGTGTTTCTCTGCATGTGTAACCATTATATTTCGCCCATAATCCCCAGTTATAACAATAATTAGAACCATATTCCTATCAGAAACAGGTCAAATGTGTTTCTCTGCATGTGTAACCATTATATTTCGCCCATAATCCCCATGTATAAAAATAATTAGAACCATATTCCTTTCAGAAACAGGTCAAATGTGTTCCTCTGCAAGTGTAACCATGATATTTCACCCATAATCCCCATGTATAAAAATTATTATTACCATATTCCTATCAGAAACAGGTCAAATGTGTTCCTCTGCATGTGTAACCATTATATTTCACCCATAATCCCCATGTATAACAATAATTAGAACCATATTCCTATCAGAATCAGGTCAAATGTGTTTCTCTGCATGTGTAACCATGATATTTTACCCATAATCCCCATATATAAAAATAATTAGAACCATATTCCTATCAGAAACAGGTCAAATGTGTTTCTCTGCATGTGTAACCATAATATTTCACCCATAATCCCCATGTATAAAAATAATTAGAACCATATTCCTATCAGAAACCGGTCAAATGTGTTCTTTTGCATGTGTAACCATGATATTTCACCCATAATCCCCATGTAAAAACAGGTCAAATATGTTCCTCTGCATATGTAACCATGACATTTCACCCATAATCCCTATGTATAAAAATAATTAGATCCATATTCCTATCAGAAACAGGTCAAATGTTTTCCTCTGCAAGTGTAACCATGATATTTCACCCATAATCCCCATGTATAAAAATAATTATATCCATATTCCTATCAGAAACTTGTCAAATATGCTCCTCTGTATGTGTAACCATGATATTTCACCCATAATCCCCATGTAGAAAAATAATTATAACCATATTCCTATCAGAAACAGGTCAAATGTGTTCCTCTGCATGTGTAACCATTATATTTCACCCATAATCCCCATGTATAACAATAATTAGAACCATATTCCTATCAGAAACAGGTCAAATGTGTTTCTCTGCATGTGTAACCATGATATTTTACCCATAATCCCCATATATAAAAATAATTAGAACCATATTCCTATCAGAAACTGGTCAAATGTGTTCCTCTACATTTGTAACCATGATATTTCACCCATAATCCCCATGTATAAAAATAATTATAACCATATTCCTATCAGAAACCGGTCAAATGTGTTCTTTTGCATGTGTAACTATGATATTTCACCCATAATCCCCATATATAAAAATAATTAGAACCATATTCCTGTCAGAAACAGGTCAAATATGTTCCTCTCCATGTGTAACCATGATATTTCACCCATAATCCCCATGTAGAAAAATAATTATAACCATATTCCTATCAGAAACAGGTCAAATGTGTTCCTCTGCAAGTGTAACCATGATATTTCACCCATAATCCCCATGTATAAAAAATAATTATATCCATATTCCTATCAGAAACAGGTCATATGTTTTCCTCTGCAAGTGTAACCATTATATTTCACCCATAATCCCCATGTAGAAAAATAATTATAACCATATTCCTGTCAGAAACAGGTCAAATGTGTTCCTCTGCAAGTGTAACCATTATATTTCACCCATAATCCCCATGTATAACAATAATTAGAACCATATTCCTATCAGAATCAGGTCAAATGTGTTCCTCTGCATGTGTAACCAGAATATTTCACCCATAATCCCCATGTATAAAAATAATTATAACCATATTCCTATCAGAAACCGGTCAAATGTGTTCTTTTGCATGTGTAACCATGATATTTCACCCATAATCCCTATGTATAAAAATAATTATATCCATATTCCTATCAGAAACAGGTCAAATGTGTTCCTCTGCATATGTAACCATGACATTTCACCCATAATCCCTATGTATAAAAATAATTATATCCATATTCCTATCAGAAACAGGTCAAATGTGTTCCTCTGCAAGTGTAACCATGATATTTCACCCATAATCCCCATGTATAAAAATTATGATTACCATATTCCTATCAGAAACCGGTCAAATGTGTTTTTTTGGCATGTGTAAATGTTATTTCACCCATAATCCCCATGTAGAAAAATAGTTATAACCATATTCTTATCAGAAATTAAAATTTTCCTTGGCATGTGTAACCCATAATCCCCATGTTTAAAACATCTATTCACAGGTTCCTATCAAAACAGGTTTGCACATACATGTACTATATTAAATTAGTAATGTAGTCCTACAAAAGTATTTTTCTATTATATTATTTAATGTGATTCCATTATACAACTGTATATATGTCAGCAAGTGAATAGTTAAACATTTGCACCTTCTGTTTGCAACTTAGTATCAAGCAGTGCAGAAAAGAACAACATATTTTGAGTTACAGCAGAGTCATTACCATGAATGTGTGTAAAAAGTATAATGACATCTAGTGATAGTGTTTAGCATTGCAGCCAATCATCCCATCATCCCAATCATCCCAATATGCAGTTTAGTATGTCCCCACGTTTTCATTATTCAAAACCTGGTGGCAGACATCCCAACTCTCCCTGAAGTTCAGGGAGTCTCCATGATGCCAGCAAATGGAGTGCAATCTCCCTGAAACTCCAAGTACTATGATCCAATGTGGTCCAAACTTTGCTCTCCAGAGGTTTTGGAACTACATTTCCCATGATGCTCAGCTAGATAAAATGCTGGCTGAGCATCATGGGAAATGTAGTTCCAAAACCTCTGGAGAGCAAAGTTTGGACACCCGTTTTAAAGGGACACTGTACCCAAAATTTTTCTTTCGTGATTCAGATTGAGCATGAAATTTTAAGCAACTTTCTAATTTACTCCTATTATCAAATTTTCTTCATTCTCTTGGTATCTTTATTTGAAATGCAAGTTTAGATGCCGGCCCATTTTTGGTGAACAACCTGGGTTGTCCTTGCTGATTGGTGGATAAATTCATCCAAAAAATACAAAAGTGCTGTCCAGACTACTGAAACCAAAAAAAAGCTTAGATGCCTTCTTTTTCAAATAATGATAGCAATAGAACGAAGAAAAATTGATAATAGGAGTAAATTAGAAAGTTGCTTAAAATTGCATGCTCTTTCTGAATTACAAAATAAAAAATTTGGGTTCAGTGTCCCTTTAAGGAATGCCTTTAGTTGCTGGGATATTATAGAATCCTCAAAGCATGCATCAGTAACCAAAAAGCCCCCACTGATTTTAATAAAATAAAACACAAATACTACCTTATTTACTGCACGTAATTAAACTTCGTATTCTAAAATATTTGAGCATTCAACAAGTGTACGATCACTGGAAAATAGGTTTGTTGTATGTGGTTGTGCAATAAAGCTACTTTTTTTTTAATGTGACTTTAGTGAGAAGCTACTTTAATGATTAGTCTCTATCTTATTTAGGGTTTCAAGGTGTCCAATATAATATGGGGAGGGGGGCGGCGCAGTAACGGGTGAAGCCACCTCCCTGAAATTAGTTTTTGCAAGTTGGGATGTCTGTTATGGGGATTTCAATGTTAAATAAAAACAAAGAAAAAATATGAAAAATAAGCTTTGTGTCACTTAAAGTTAAAGTAAATTCTAGCGTTTTACAAACGCTAGGATTTACTATTGAAACAAATAAAGCTCCTTTATTTGATTCAATCGATCGCTGCTCTTACCTTAGCTTCTACAGCAGCCCACGGCTAAAAATTTTTTGGCTAAGAGGTGAAGTTTTCACCTCTTAGTCAATAGCTGTGCGGTAAATCCGGCTTGGCGCCCATGGGAGACGGATTTACCGCACGTCTATTGGCTAAGAGGTGAAAACATCACCTCTTAGCCAATTTTTTTTTAGCCATAGGCTGCTTTTGGAGCTACGAGCAGCGATCGACTGAATTAAATAAAGTGCCCTTTATTTGTTTCAATAGTAAATCTTGGCTTTTTTAAAACACTAGGATTTACTTTAACTTTAATGACTACTACCCAACCTTAGCCCTGACTGAGCATAACAAAATAATAACAAAATTACACATCTAACTTGGGGATTAGACCCCTCAGGAGCTCCCTGAATGCACTGCCCCTATCCACTCTTATAGATGATAATGCAAATACAAACATATAAACATCTACCCTATAAAAACTAGGCTTTGTGTCAGTGACTATAATCAAAGTAACCCCCAGAGAGAGCAGAATCCATTGACATCAAAGTTAGGACCCCGACAGAGCCCCCTAAATGCACTACCCCATCCACTCTCATAGGTGATACATACATCATATAAGCACCTGCCCTACAAAAACTAGGCTTTGTGTCACTTAGTGACTACTACACAAGTATACCCCATACTAAGCATAATCAAATGAAACCAAAGATAAGACCCTAACGTGGGGATAGGACCGGTCAAGAGCCCCCTGAATCCACTGCCCCTCTCCACTCTTATAGGTAGTAATGCAAATACATAAATCATATAAACATCTGTTCTATAAAAACTAGGCTTTGTGTCACTTAGTGACTATTATCCAAGTCACCCCCAGAGAGAGCAAAATCCAATGGCATCAAAGTTAGGACCTTAACTTGGGGATAGGACCCCTCAAGAGCCCCCTGAATGCACTGTCCCTAACCACTCATAGGTGATAATAGCAAACACATACATCACATAAACAGCTGACCTGGCCACCAGGAGGAGGCAAAGACAACCCAGCCAAAGGCTTAAATACTCCTCCCACTCTCCTCATCCCCCAGTCATTCTGCAGTGGAACAAGGAACAGTAGAAGAAATATCAGGGTAAAAGGTGCCAGAAGAATAATAAGGATGCCCCACATAATAACGGGTGGGGAGCTGTGGACTTTTTCCATCAGAAGAAAAGGAAATTGTCAGATAAGCACAATTTATGTTTTTTCTTCTTAAATGGAAAGAGTCCACAGCTGCATTCATTACTTTTGGGAAAACAATACCCAAGCTATAGAGGACACTGAATGCCAAGATGGGAGGGTACAAGAGGCGGACAAAACTGAGGGCACCAGGCCTGAACCTCTTCCCAATAAAAAAATCCTGCTTCGTCCAAAGCCGAGAATTTTTTTTTCAAAGGAAAAGCCCCAGTGACACTGACTCGCAGTCAGTCCAGAGCCAAAATAGAGACTGCAACTGAGCCAACAGTACCAAGAGACACCCAACAGATGGTCCCCCACCAAATGAAGGGTAAACCAGCCGAAATCCCCAAAAGGAACAAGGCAAAGGAGGACTGAGGAACCAAAAGTCCCTTAATGCAAAAAAACAGCACCCAAACAAGGAAGCAGGTCCTGCCTATATAAGGCGAAACCCGGGATAATACCGGGCAAGGAGACCGAAAAGACATCTCCCCAACATCCTGCAAGCATGAAACGCAACTAAAGAGGCAAAGTCCTCCCAGCGCCTGCCCAGTATTCGACCATGAAAGAGCGTGTAATAGACCCAAGCGAAACCCCAAGTTTAAGAACACAGAGGGAGCTAAAACATGAATGTCCTTGTAAAGCACAGCTAATCCCCCTTAAGGGACTTAATGCGCTGCTCATTTGATCAACCTCCAAAGGAAGAAGGCTGAGTAGACCTCGCCGGGGATCGAACTTGCAACCCTCGTTTCTCTACAGTGCAGAGTGGCCACAGTGCATTAGGACGCTAAGCTAGCCGTCCAGCTAGCTGCAGGGAAGGAAAAGAAGCAGTCTTCAAGAAACAGACCGCACAAAACAGCCCCCGATAGAGGGCACGCTCCAGGCAACCGAAGCCGCCAGACTTACAGGTCCCTAAAAAAGGGAGCACAAAGCCTCCATCGAGGCCCCCCGAGAAAGAGAAACTACCCTCAGAACCCGAAGGAAGAGGAAACGTCTCCAGTCAAAGGAGAAAGAAAACCCATCTCCTAGCAGGCTGACAGAATAGACTCAGCAAGCTCATGCATCCCAAAGGATACTGTGACCCATAGACCACTCAGGCATCCTGACCTGCAGACCCAGCTGGGCCACCAATACAAGGGAACAAAGAATCCCGAAACTGGCACAGGAACGAGTGTAAAGATGGTATAGCCATCCCCCCAGAGTACAAGTACAACCTAACTCTGAAAACAGACAAGGCCATAGACCCAAGGATCTATCAAAACAAGGCCCCACATTCTGACATGGAACCAGCAGGATTCCAGGTGGAACCAAGTCCACCTTCCACTTCCCGACCAGGAGAAGCCCCTAGTAAGGACTCCGTCTCCCAAAGAAGCGAATATTCCCTAAAGAAAAAGAGAAGAAGCCGGAAGGGCAATAACCGATCAAGGCCCGAAGCCACCGGCTAAACGGGAAGAAAAATCCCCCGCAAATGTCCTAGAAAGGACCCCCACACAAGTAGTTTGCCCAACAGAGGCACAGCCAACCCATTCGCCTGCAGAGCAGAGAATCCACAGGTACCCTGGCAAACGAACAGGGGAATGCAACCCTAAGGCACAACAGAAGACTGGAATCCAGCGCCAGCAGCTGGGTAGAAACCCACCATTCTTGAGGCACAAACCACCCAGTGAACCTCAGATGACATAGGTTACTCTGTGGCAAGGAGTAATAAAAACACAGATAGACCAGGCCAACCCTGACCCGGTCAGGTAGATGGAGCAAGGACATAACCCCAGATCCCACCACCGTGGAAAATCCCGACCAGCCCTGAGATACAAATAACCCAAAACTGAGACAGGAGCAAAGCCCCGGAAAGTGAAAGACTCAGGAAGAAAAACCAGGTCCGGGTACCTAATAGTTCAGGCAACTATACCCTGGAACTAAACACTCCGACTGGCCAAAAAGACATACAAAAGGAATGGAGCATATCCAGAAAATCCGGACAGCGCAGAGAACTCAAAAGCTCCGACCAATGAAGGACCCACCTTTAGAAAAAGTCCAACATTCCAAGGAGCAAGGCTAGAAGTCAAATAAAGAGACTTCACAAGGCCACAGGACAACAGAAGGGATACCTCGAAGTTCCCAAAACCCTACTAGCAGGGCTAGTCTCCCCATCACCTCCACACAGGCAGTGGACACAGGGGAGAGAAAAGGTGCTAAACCTTCCCAGCTCCGGGAAAACCTGAGCTAACCAAATCCCCACATGGATCAACTAACGTCCAGAACACAGATCCCCCAAAAGGAGATCTAACCCACCCGGAACAATGGAAAAAGACCCAAAGTCTCATAACTCAGACAGACCTTACGCGGCCTAGAGTAAGAGCCATATCTAGATACACTAGAAACAGGTGACACGCACCCCCTTAAAGGTGCCAAAAACTGCAATAAGTTTCAAAATACAAAACCTTTTGCATGCTGGATAGCTATCCATAGAAGCTGTTGGATCAAGCCCCATAGGACCATCCAGGAGCCTAAAAACTAAAGGCCAAACCACTCACCTGTGGCACGGGGCACGACGCCAGTCAGCCCCCCCCCCCCCCCACATGTAGGAGGAACTCTAGGTTCTGATGAAATCAGATGTCAGAGTGACACAGCGGAACACTCCCCTGCCCGGTCATCCCTGACTGAAGGCTATAAGGACTGAATCAATCCTTTCCCGCCTTGTGAACCCACAGGTCCTCTTGAATGCTTAGTTGAACATAAAAAACAATGCTAACTTGAGCACTCAGCGCTACTACTGATCCACCAGAAACAGCTCCACGTGTCTGAACAGCCACAAAACCAAACAAACTCGACAGGACCAGCCTGTACTCAGGGTCCTAACCAACAAGCTGCCTAAATTCTCCCACATAGGGGGAAAAAGGAAAACAGACATTATTTTAAACATAGGACTAACATGTCCACACAACTTCTGAAGAAGTAACAAAGAGTATTGATCCCAGATGGTTCCCGAAGGAAGCAAACACAAATAAAAGACATCCCATCGGATACAAAATAAAATATAAGGCAACCCAAATGACAAACAGGAGATAACCCCACATGTCTAATGAGGTGCACCATTCGCATTATCAGACTGAAAGTCCCCATATCTGTTAACGATAGGATCATTCAATAACTGTAAAATATGTCTAAGCAACATGCTAAGGCGCGCAATCCTGTAACGAAAGGCACAACACTCCGGAACAGTAACACCCGCAGGGAACTGTAGAAGCCCACCCCAAGGCCTGGGGCACTCACCACCTCCTAGGACCAGACCCCTGCGGACTAGAATATCTCCGTCGCCACACGGTCAAGAATGCGGAAATGGGGAATGGAGCGTAACCACCCCTGAACACAAGGTGAACCGTACAGTCCAAAAAAGCGCGCCCAACTAAAAGGCTGCATCACTTTCAAAGGCCTCAAAGTTCCAACCAGCCCATAAACATCACACATAAGCAGGTTGAATCACATAACAAACATGATTATAAACCCCCCTGTTCAATAACCCCCCTCAGGAGATATTAACCCTCAATTCCAAGATACTAACAGAAACTCACTGAGACCCTTATGTCATATAGTTAGACCTGCAAAGGTGTGTAGCCTCCCGGGAAACATTCACAGTACAGTACATTGACAATAAAGTAAAATGAAACGATCTTTCCGGAATATACGCCGTAGAACAGGAACATGGCCTTTCAAGTGTGACGAATAGTGGCATTGCCTCCGCCATGGACTTGAGAGAAGAAAGCAGGCAGCGGAGCCAATTTTGACTACGCCGATTGCTTGAGGAGCTGTTAATGAGTCGGGATGGTTTCGCAGAAAGACTCTCCCTGCATCTCCGGACTCTAACTTTCATCCAAGCCCTCACTGAAAGACTGTCAGGACTACTTAAAACTCTTGTCCCATGCCGAAGAGTACTACCCTCCATAAGAGACAAAAACAAAAATAAAAAATTCTGACACGTCTCTGCCAACCTCTTGGGACGAAAGGCAAAGAATGACTGGGGGATGAGGGGAGTATTTAAGCCTTTGGCT
This sequence comes from Bombina bombina, assembly GCF_027579735.1. Taxonomy (NCBI): domain Eukaryota; kingdom Metazoa; phylum Chordata; class Amphibia; order Anura; family Bombinatoridae; genus Bombina; species Bombina bombina. The sequence continues at coordinate 262,914,638 of NC_069506.1, read as the reverse complement.
TTGTTGACTTTGCCTCCTCCTGGTGGTCAGGTTCTTATTTCCAAAAAGTAATGAATGCAGATGTGGACTCTTTCCATTTAAGAAGAAAACACTGACCTATAAAAACTAGGCTTTTTGCCACTTGGTAACTACTACACAAGTATACCCCATACTGAGCATAATCAAATGACACTAAAGTTAAAACCCTAACTTGGGGATAGGACCACTCAAGAGCCCCCTGAATGCACTGCCCCATCCACTCTCATAGGTGATAATGCAAATACATACATCATATAAACATCTGTCCTATAAAAACTAGGCTTTATGTCACTTAGTGACTATTATCTAAATCACCCCCAGAGAGAGCAGAATTTAATGATATCAAAGTTAGGACCCTAACATAGGGATAAAATCCCGAAAAGACCCCCCTAAATGCACTGCCCCTATCGACTCTCATAGGTGATACATACATCATATAAGCCCCTGCCCTACAAAAATTAGGCTTTGTGTCACTTAGTAACTACTATACAAGAATACCACAGACCGAGCAGAATCCAATGACACCAAAGTAAAGACCCTAACTTGGGGAAAGGACCCCTCAAAAGCCCCGTGAATGCACTGCCCATGCCCACTCTCATAGGTGATAATGCAAATGCGCACATCTTATAAACACCTGCCCTATAAAAACTAGGCTTTGTGTAACTTAATGACTATTACCCAAATGTACCCCAGACTGAGCATAATCAAATGACACCAAAATTAAGACCATAACTTGTGGATAGGACCCCTCAAAAGTCCCCTGAATGCACTGTGTTTGCCAGTATCACCTATAAGGGGTAGTGCATTTAGTGGGCTCTTGCAGGGTCCTAGTCTAGGGTGTACTTGATTTTTTATTTGTATGTTGTTTTATTTGTATGTGTGCATTTGCATTATTACCTTTTAAAGTGGATGGGGCAGAGCATTCAGTGGGCTTTTGAGGGTCCTATCCCCAAGTCGGGGTCTTAACTTTAGTGTCATTTCTCTCTCTGGGGATTACTTGGATAGTAGTCTCTAAGTGACACAAAGCCTAGTTTGTATAGGGCAGATGTTTATATGATGGGTGCATTTGTATTATCACCTATGAGAGTGTATAGGGGCAGTGCATTTAGGGGGATTTTGAAGGGTCCAATCCCCAACTTAGTGTCTTAACTTTGTTGTCATTGGATTCTACTCAGTCTGGGGTATACTTGGGAAGTAGTCATTAAGTGACACAAAGCCTTGTTTTTATAAAGCAGATGTTTATATAATGTATGTAGTTGCATTATCACCTATGATAATGGATAGGGGCTGTGCATTCAGGGTGCTCTTGACAGCTCCTATTCCCAAGTTAGGGTCTTAAATTTAGTGTCATTCAATTCTACTCAGTCTGGAAAATACTTGGGTAGCAGTCACTGAGTGACACAAAGCCTAGTTTTTATAGGTCATATGTTTATATGATGTATATATTTGCGTTATCAACTATTCAAGTGGATAGGGGCAGTAGAGTCAAAGGGAACTTGAGGGATCCTATCCCCAAGTTAGGGTCTTAACTTTGGTGTTATTTGATTCTGCTCAGTCTGGGTATACCTGGGTAGTAGTCACTAATTGACGCAAAGCCTAGTTTTTATAGGTCAGCTGTTTATATGATGTACGTGTTTGCCATTTTCACCTATGGGAGTGAAAAGGGGCAGTGCATTTAGGGGGCTCTTGCGGGGTCCTATCCCCAATTTAGGGTCCTAAATTTGATATTGTATTCTGTTCAGTCTGGGGTTTACTTGAATAGTAGTCACTAAGTTTTTATAGGACAGCTCTTTATATGATGTATGTGTCACCTATGAGAATTGATAGGGACAGTGCATTCAGGTGGCTCTTGATGGTCCTATCCCCATTTTCGGTCTTAACTTTGGTGTCATTTAATTATGCTCAGTCTGGGAAAAACAAATTATCATACACCATGGCCTGCTCTGTTGCCATAACTTATCTGCTGAGTGCTGGTGGAGAATTATAAAAAACAGTCCCCCTACCCCCACCTCACAAAATTATAAAGTATCCCATTCACTTTATGGCCAAACAAAAATTATGTCCAAATTCCTATTCCTTATGCTACTTGCTCTTGCAAATGATGTAGAGTCTAACCCTGGTCCACCAACAAATTCCATTCCTATCCTTCCAGCTAAAAAAGGCATCTCCTTTGTGCACTGTAATATCCGTAGCTTACTACCAAAAATCGATGCACTGCAAGCATGGTGTTCACATTACAAGCCCAAAATTATTGTGATCTCTGAATCGTGGCTAACCGTAAAAATACCTGACTCTGCCATTGCAATACATGGGTATTCATGCCATAGAAATGACAGAGCAAAAAGAGGAGGCGGCATTGTAATTTATGTTGACAATTCCATAAAGTACACCCCCTTACAAGAATTTAGCTCTCCTACCACCTTTAATTTCCTTTCTGTCACAATTGAGATCCCGTGCAGTAAATCAATCATTGTTGCAGGAATCTACCGCCCACCTAGCTCCCCTGTGCATTCCCTTACTGACATAGCCCATCTCCTTAGTGAAACCATAGCTCAAAACAAAAAAAATGAAATTTTAGTCTTTAGAGATTTTAATATTGATTAGCTGAATCCTAAAAACAATAGTTCTTGCTCACCATTTAAGACTTTGCAGCTAACGCAATTAATCTCCTCCCCAACTCGCATAAACATTAAAAGCCATAACCACACCCTGCTCGATTGGATTCTTTCCACTTCTCCTGACCGAATCCAGGAGGCAGGTGTTCTCCCTAACAGTTTCAGTGACCACTGCTTAGTATACTGCGAGCGCAAAATAAAGGCTATTAAATCCTCTCCCAAAGTTAAAATCACCAGGTCCTTCAAAAAATGTAATCTTCAATCATTTCTAAATGACATCAAGAACCTCCCCTGGCACAGATTAAACCTAATTCCAGATTTAGATTCTGCAGTTGAATTCTTTCAGTCCAAACTCCTACAAGTTTGGAATTTGCATGCCCCGCTGCGTAAGGTGAGAGTAAAAGGAGCACATATGAATTAGATCACAGCTGACCTAATTCAAATGTACCAGTTTCGGGATTCTTTGTGGTCAAAGTACAAGCATACTGGCTTTATGAACGATCACTGTGTATATAGACAATGGCAAAATATATGCACTAAACAAACAAAATTGGCCAAGGCCCAATATTTCTGTGAAAATATGAACAATAACATATCAAACCTTAGAAAGTTTTGGAAAGTCATAAATAACTTACACACTCCCCCAATCCACTTCCAACCCTCTACTGTTAAAGTGGATAACCAAACCCTGCAACTTCCCTTAGAAGTAGCAAATGCCTTTAACAATTATTTTGTCGGATGCTCCACCACCCTGATTGACAAACCAATAAATGACACGCATCCTGAAACTACAAATGTGGATATGGCCCCGCTAAATCTGCAAAGACCCAATATAGAGAACTTCAATTTTAGACCTGTACCCATCAATGTGATTAAGAAACACCTTAATAATCTAAAAATGAAAATCCAGTCTGGACCTGATCAAATCCCAGCAATGCTGTTGAAGCTCAGTGCGCCGGCAATTGCTAAACCCTTCACAACTCTAATTAACAAATCCTTGGTGTTTGGTTACATACCCAGACTTTGGAAGACTGCAAGAGTAGTGCCTATCAATAAAAGTGGTGAGTTAACCTTGGTTACTAACTATCTCCCAATATCATTGCTCCCAGTATTGTCAAAAATCTTAAAAAAATGCGTCCATATGCAACTATGTGAGTATTACCAACAATCTAACTATCTGACCCCTGTTCAATCAGGTTTTCACCCAAATCACTCCACTACAACTGCCCTCCTAAAAGTTTGCAACAACATCCAAACTGGCATGGAACAAGGAGACCTAACTGGAGCAATTTTCCTTGATTTTGCAAAGGCCTTTGACACAGTAGACCATGACATACTACTGCTCAAACTAAGAAACTCAGGTATTGGTGATCGTCCGCTAACCTGGTATCGATCATATGTATTGGATCAATCACAGTATGTCTCCATTTCTGACAGCAACTCCCTCTCCCAGTCACGTGTGGTGTTCCCCAAGGTTCCATTCTCAGCCCCCTACTATTCACATTATTCATAAATGATCTGCCAAATGTCTGCAAATCCTCAACTGTACACATGTACGCAGATGACACGGTAATCTATGCAAACAAATCTGATCTGACGCAGCTTGAGGCAGTGCTCCAAGACCAGTTCACAGAGGTATAAAAGTGGATCTCAAAAAACAAACGGCTAGATTACGAGTTTTTGTCGGTAAGCTGTGCGGTGCTAACGAGCAGTTTCTGCTCACCACTCACCTACAAACAACGCTGGTATTACGAGTTTTCTGAAACCCGGCGTTAGCCGCAGAAAAGTGAGCGGAGAGCAAAATTTAGCTCCACATCTCACCTCAATACCAGCACTGCTTACGGTAGCAGTGAGCTGGCTAAAACGTGCTTGTGCACGATTTCCCATCAATGGGGCTGAGCCGGCTGAAAAAAAACCTAACACCTGCAAAATAGCAGCGTTCAGCAACTAACGCAGCCCCATTGATTCCTATGGGGAAATAAGTTATGTTTACACCTAACACCCTAACATGAACCCAGAGTCTAAACACCCCTAATCTTACACTTATTAACCCCTAATCTACTGCCCCCGACATCGTCGCCACCTGCATAATCTTATTAACCCCTAATCTGCCGCTCCGGACACCGCCGCCACCTACATTATAACTATGAACCCCTAATCTGCTGCCCCTAACATCGCCGACACCTAAATTATACTTATTAACCCCTAATCTGCTGCCCCCAACGTTGCCGCAACCTACCTACATTTATTAACCCCTAATCTGCCGCCCCAACGGCACCCGACACTATAATAAAATTATTAACCCCTAAACCTAAGTCTAACCCTAACACCCCCTAATTTAAATATAATTTAAAATAATCTAAATAAAATAACTACAATTAAATAAATTATTTCTATTTAAAACTAAATACTTACCTATAAAATAAACCCTAAGCTAGCTACAATATAACTAATAATTACATTGTAGCTATCTTAGGGTTTATTTTTATTTTACAGGCAACTTTGTATTTATTTTAACTAGGTAGAATAGTTATTAAATAGTTATTAACTATTTAATAACTACCTAGCTAAAATAAATACAAAGTACCTGTAAAATAAATCATAACCTAAGTTACAATTACACCTAACACTACACTGTAATTAAATTAAATCACTAAACTAAATACAATTAAATAAAATAAAGTACAAAAAACAAACACTAAATTACAGAAAATAAAAAAATAATTACAAATTTTTAAACTAATTACACCTAATCTAATCCCCCTAATAAAATAAAAAAGTCCCCCAAAATAATAAAAATCCCTACCCTATACTAAATTATTTGGCTTGAAGATGGACCCGCTCTGCGCCGGAAGGATGAAGATAGAAGATGCTGCCTGGATGAAGACTTCTGCCCGTCTGGAGGACCTATTCTGCCTGGATAGGATGAAGACTTCTGCCTGTCTGGAGGACCACTTCACCTGGCTTCGTTGAGGACTTTGGCCCGGTTGGGTGAAGACTTCTCAAGGTAGGGTGATCTTCAAGGGGTTAGTGTTAGGTTTGATTAAGGGGGGATTGGGTGGGTTTTAGAGTAGGGTTGGGTGTGTGGGTGGTGGGTTGTAATGTTGGGGGGGTATTGTATTTTTTTTTACAGGTAAAAGAGCTGATTACTTCGGGGCAATGTCCCGCAAAAAGCCCTTTTAAGGGCTATTTGTAATTTAGTATAGGGTAGGGATTTTTATTATTTTGGGGGGCTTTTTTTATTTTATTAGGGGGATTAGATTAGGTGTAATTAGCTTAAAAAATTGTAATTATTTTTTTATTTTCTGTAATTTTGTGTTTTTTTGTTTTGTACTTTAGTTTATTTTATTTAATTGTATTTAGTTTAGGGATTTATTTTAATTATAGTGTAGTGTTAGGTGTAATTGTAACTTAGGTTAGGATTTATTTTACAGGTACTTTTTGTATTTATTTTAGCTAGGTAGTTATTAAATAGTTAATAACTATTCTACCTAGTTAAAATAAATACAAACTTGCCTGTAAAATAAAAATAAACCCTAAGATAGCTACAATGTAACTATTAGTTATATTGTAGCTAGCTTAGGGTTTATTTTATAGGTAAGTATTTAGTTTTAAATAGGAATAATTGAGTTAATTGTAGTTATTTTATTTAGATTTTTTTAAATTATATTTGTTTGGGGGTGTTAGGGTTAGGGTTAGACTTAGGTTTAGGGGTTAATACATTTAATATAGTGGCGGCGACGTTATGGGCGGCAGATTAGGGGTTAATAAATGTAGGTAGGTGTTGGCGATGTTAGGGACGGCAGATTAGGGGTTAATAATATTTAACTAGTGTTTGCGAGGCGGGAGTGCGGAGGTTTAGGAGTTAATATATTTATTAAAGTGACAGCGATGTCCGGTCGGCAGATTAGGGGTTACATTTTTTATTTAAGTGTTTGCGATGGTGGGGGCTCGGTTTAGGGGTTAATAGGTACATTATGGGTGTTTAGTATACTTTTTAGCAATTTCGTTAAGAGTTTTATGTTACGGCGTTAGCCCATAAAACTCTTAACTACTGACTTTTAAATGCGGTAGGAGTCTTGACAAGAGAGGCTGTACCGCTCACTTTTTCCAAGACTCGTAATACCGGTGTTAGGAAAATCCCATTGAAAATATGGGATACGCAATTGGCGTAAGTGGATTTGCGGTATGTTCGAGTCGCGAAAAAAAAGTGAGCGGTACACCTGTACCTGCTAGACTCGTAATACCAGCGGGCGTTAAAAAGCAGCGTTGGGACCTCTCAACGCTGCTTTTTAAGGCTAATGCAAGACTGGTAATCTAGGCAAAACTCTTCCTAAACACTGACAAAACTGTCACAATGATCTTTGGAACGGGGCCTAAATTACACAAACTACAAAATTCCCATCTACGCATCAAAACAAAATCAAATTGCACACTGACCGCAGTCAACTCTTTCAAATACTTGGGTATGTTGTTAGACCCCAATCTATCTTTTGGCCTCCACATAGAAAAAATTGCATCTAAACTCTATCCAAAACTAGGTGCCCTGTACAGAAACAAATCCTGCCTCAGCCCTACAGTAATGGAAAAGATTGTACAGCAAATGCTGATGCCAATCATGGATTATGGGGATGTAGTATATGCACCTGCACCGCAAACTCACCTAAATAAACTTAATACACTGTATAACTCGTTCTGCCGCTTTGTGTTACAATATAACTACAGGACCCACCATTGTGACATGCTAAAAGAACTAAACTGGCTATCGCTGGAATCCAGACGCACTCTCCATCTTTGTAGCTTTGTGTTTAAGAGCTTTTCTGGGAAGCTCCCACCCTACCTGAGCAGAATGCTCTGCCCGGCTGTTCCCACCTCCCATAACCTCCGATCCAGTACCAGCACATTATTTAGTCTGCCCCCATACAAAAAGAAAGCAGCTCGATCCTCCTTTTCCTACAGAGCACCACAGTTATGGAACGACCTCCCGCACACTTTAAAACCTTCCCCAAGCCTAGAATCCTTCAAGAGATCCCTCTCTGCATATCTCAAAACAGAATGCACCTGTCATGGTTGATTATATATTTCCTACCTGTTCTATTTTAAATTTTACATATGTTATGTATTAATATTGTTTTTGTATTTTATTGTACCCTATTGTATCAATGCAATGTTTTGTGGACCCAGGACATACTTGAAAACGTGAGAAATCTCAATGTATCCTTCCTGATAAAATATTTTATAAATAAATAATAAATAAATAAATACAGGTGGCCCTCGGTTTACAACGGTTCAATTTGCGCCGTTTCAGAATAACAACCTTTTTTTTAAGTCATGTGTCTGCTATTAAAAAGCATTGAAAAGCAGTGCATTGATTAAAATAGCCAGTAGGTGAAGCTGTCCGCTTGTGTTGCAGCAAAGATATGCAAGCCAAGCAAGCTGAAATTAATTTGTGTAACTAGACCTGAGCTATCGAGCAGTTTTCAAAGGAACAAGATCTTCCTGTCTATAAATCAGTCCAGATTGAAATGCATAGAAAGAACTGTTTGCAGAAAAATGCAAGTAAAGTCTGTGTTGTGTGATTATTTTATTAGGTTTATAATGCTGTTTAGCATTTTTTGTTTGTTCATTTAACTTAGTTTAATTATATATTCTGTGTTGTATGATTATTTTATTAGGTTTAAAATGCTGTTCAGCATTTAAAGTCTTCATTTCAAAGCTTTAAAAATAATGTATTAGGTGTTACTTATGACAATTTTGAGAGGGGCCTGGAAACTAACTACCTCACTTCCCATTGACTTACATTATAAACTGCGTTTCAATTTACAACGGTTTAGATTTACAACCATTCCTTCTGGAACCTAACCCCCGGCGTAAACTGAGGGCTACCTGTATTTGGGTAGTAGTCACTAAGTGACACAAAGCCTAGTTTTTATAGGTCAGATGTTTATACAATGTATGTGTTTGACATTTTCACCTATGAGAGTGGATAGGGGCAATGCATTTAGGGGGCTCTTGTGGGGTCTTATTTCCAAGTTAGGGTCCTATGTTTGATGTGATTGGATTCTACTCTCTCTGGGGTTTACTTGGATAGTAGTCACTAAGTGACACAAAGGCTAGTTTTTATAGGGCAGATGTTTATATGAAGTGTGCATTTGCATTATCACCTATGAAAGTGCATTCAGGGGGCTTTTGAGGGGTCCTATCTCCAATTTATGGTCTTAACTTTAGTGTCATTTGATTCTACTTAGTCTGGGGTATACTATACTTGAGTAGCAGTCAATAAGTGACACAAAGCCTAGTTTTTATAGGGCAGGTGTTTATACGATGTATGTATTTGCATTATCACCTATGAGAGTGGATAGGGGCAGTGCATTCAAGGGGTTCTTGAGGGGTCCTATCCCCAAGTTAGAGTCCTAACTTTGGTGTCATTTCATTCTGCTCAGTCTGGGGTATACTTGGGTTGTAGTTACTAAGTGAGGGCAGGTGTTTATACAATGTATGTGTTTGCCATTATCACCTAAGAGAGTGGATAGGGGCAGTGAATTCATGGGGCTCCTGCAGGGTCCTATCCCCAAGTTAGGGTCTTAACTTTGGTGTCATTGGATTATACTCAGTCTGGAGTGTACTTGAGTAGTAGTTACTAAGTGACACAAAGCCTAGTTTTTATATGGCAGGTGTCTATTTGATGTATGTTTTTGCATTATCACCTGTGAGAGTGGATGGGGCAGTGCATTCAGGGGGCTCTTAAAGGGGACCTATCCCCAAGTTAAGGTCCTAAGTTCAATGTCCTTGGATTCTGCTCTCTCTTGGGTTTGCTTGGATAGTAGTCACTAAGTGACACAAAGTCTTGTTTTTATAGGGCAGATGCTTATATGATGTCTTCATTTGCATTATCACCTATGAGAGTGAATAGGGGAGGGGACTTTTGAGGGGTCCTATCCCCAAGTTAGGATCTTAACTTTGGTGTTATTTGATTATACTCAGTCTGGGGTACATTTTGGTAGTAGTCTTTAAGTGACATAAAGCCTAGTTTTTATAGGGCAGATGTTTATATGATATATGTATTTGCATTATCACCTATGAGAGTGGTTAGGGGCAGTGCATTCAGGGGGTTCCTGTGGGGTCCTATCCCCAAGTTAGGGTGTTAACTTTGGTGTCATTGGATTATGCTCAGTCTGGATTATACTTGAGTAGTAGTCACTAAGTGACACAATGCCTAGTTTTCTCCAACATAGGTGTGTCCGGTCCACGGCGTCATCCTTACTTGTGGGATATTCTCTTCCCCAACAGGAAATGGCAAAGAGCCCAGCAAAGCTGGTCACATGATCCCTCCTAGGCTCCGCCTACCCCAGTCATTCTCTTTGCCGTTGTACAGGCAACATCTCCACGGAGATGGCTTAGAGTTTTTTAGTGTTTAACTGTAGTTTTTCATTATTCAATCAAGAGTTTGTTATTTTCAAATAGTGCTGGTACGTACTATTTACTCAGAAACAGAAAAGAGATGAAGAATTCTGTTTGTATGAGGAAAATGATTTTAGCAACCGTAACTAAAATCCATGGCTGTTCCACACAGGACTGTTGAGAGCATTAACTTCAGTTGGGGGAACAGTTTGCAGTCTTTGCTGCTTGAGGTATGACACATTCTAACAAGACGATGTAATGCTGGAAGCTGTCATTTTCCCTATGGGATCCGGTAAGCCATGTTTATTACGATTGTAAATAAGGGCTTCACAAGGGCTTATTTAGACTGTAGACATTTTTTGGGCTAAATCGATTGATATTAACACTTATTTAGCCTTGAGGAATCATTTATTCTGGGTATTTTGATATAATAATATCGGCAGGCACTGTTTTAGACACCTTATTCTTTAGGGGCTTTCCCAAAGCATAGGCAGAGTCTCATTTTCGCGCCGGTGTTGCGCACTTGTTTTTGAGAGGCATGGCATGCAGTCGCATGTGAGAGGAGCTCTGATACTTATAAAAGACTTCTGAAGGCATCATTTGGTATCGTATTCCCCTTGGGTTTGGTTGGGTCTCAGCAAAGCAGATACCAGGGACTGTAAAGGGGTTAAAGCTTAAAACGGCTCCGGTTCCGTTATTTTAAGGGTTAAAGCTTCCAAATTTGGTGTGCAATATTTTCAAGGCTTTAAGACACTGTGGTGAAAGTTTGGTGAATTTTGAACAATTCCTTCATGTTTTTTCGCAATTGCAGTAATAAAGTGTGTTCAGTTTAAAATTTAAAGTGACAGTAACGGTTTTATTTCAAAACGTTTTTTGTACTTTCTTATCAAGTTTATGCCTGTTTAACATGTCTGAACTACCAGATAGACTGTGTTCTGAATGTGGGGAAGCCAGAATTCCTATTCATTTAAATAAATGTGATTTATGTGATAATGACAATGATGCCCAAGATGATTCCTCAAGTGAGGGGAGTAAGCATGGTACTGCATCATTCCCTCCTTCGTCTACACGAGTCTTGCCCACTCAGGAGGCCCCTAGTACATCTAGCGCGCCAATACTCCTTACTATGCAACAATTAACGGCTGTAATGGATAATTCTGTCAAAAACATTTTAGCCAAAATGAACCCTGTTCAGCGTAAGCGTGGATGCTCTGTTTTAGTTACTGAAGAGCATGACGACGCTGATATTAATATCTCTGAAGGGCCCCTAACCCAATCTGAGGGGGCCAGGGAGGTTTTGTCTGAGGGAGAAATTTCTGATTTAGGGAATATTTCTCAGCAGGCTGAATCTGATGTGATTACTTTTAAATTTAAATTGGAACATCTCCGCATTTTGCTTAAGGAGGTATTATCCACTCTGGATGATTGTGAAAATTTGGTCATCCCAGAGAAACTATGTAAAATGGACAAGTTCCTAGAGGTGCCGGGGCTCCCAGAAGCTTTTCCTATACCCAAGCGGGTGGCGGACATTGTTAATAAAGAATGGGAAAGGCCCGGTATTCCTTTCGTCCCTCCCCCCATATTTAAAAAATTGTTTCCTATGGTCGACCCCAGAAAGGACTTATGGCAGTCAGTCCCCAAGGTCGAGGGAGCGGTTTCTACTTTAAACAAACGCACCACTATTCCCATAGAGGATAGTTGTGCTTTCAAAGATCCTATGGATAAAAAATTAGAAGGTTTGCTTAAAAAGATGTTTGTTCAGCAGGGTTACCTTCTACAACCCATTTCATGCATTGTCCCTGTCACTACAGCCGCATATTTCTGGTTTGATGAACTGATTAAGGTGCTCGATAGTGACTCGCCTCCTTATGAGGAGATTATGGACAGAGTCAATGCTCTCAAATTGGCTAATTCTTTCACTCTTGACGCCTCTTTGCAATTGGCTAAGTTAGCGGCTAAGAATTCTGGGTTTGCTATTGTGGCGCGCAGAGCGCTTTGGTTGAAATCTTGGTCGGCTGATGCGTCTTCCAAGAACAAGCTACTAAACATTCCTTTCAAGGGGAAAACGCTGTTTGGTCCTGACTTGAAAGAGATTATCTCTGATATCACTGGGGGTAAGGGCCATGCCCTTCCTCAGGATCGGCCTTTCAAGGCAAAAAATAGACCTAATTTTCGTCCCTTTCGTAAAAACGGACCAGCCCAAGGTGCTACGTCCTCTAAGCAAGAAGGTAATACTTCTCAGGCCAAGCCAGCTTGGAGACCAATGCAAGGCTGGAACAAGGGAAAGCAGGCAAAGAAACCTGCCACTGCTACCAAGACAGCATGAAATATCGGCCCCCGATCCGGGACCGGATCTGGTGGGGGGCAGACTCTCTCTCTTCGCTCAGGCTTGGGCAAGAGATGTTCTGGATCCTTGGGCGCTAGAAATAGTCTCCCAGGGTTATCTTCTGGAATTCAAGGGACTTCCCCCAAGGGGAAGGTTCCACAGGTCTCAGTTGTCTTCAGACCACATAAAAAGACAGGCGTTCTTACTTTGCGTAGAAGACCTGTTAAAAATGGGAGTGATTCATCCTGTTCCATTGAGAGAACAAGGGATGGGGTTCTACTCCAATCTGTTCATAGTTCCCAAAAAAGAGGGAACATTCAGACCAATCCTAGATCTCAAGATCTTAAACAAATTTCTCAAGGTCCCATCTTTCAAGATGGAAACCATTCGAACTATCCTTCCTTCCATCCAGGAAGGTCAATTCATGACCACGGTGGATTTAAAGGATGCGTACCTACATATTCCTATCCACAAGGAACATCATCGGTTCCTAAGGTTTGCATTCCTGGACAAACATTACCAGTTCGTGGCGCTTCCTTTCGGATTAGCCACTGCTCCAAGGATTTTCACAAAGGTACTAGGGTCCCTTCTAGCTGTGCTAAGACCAAGGGGCATTGCAGTAGTACCTTACCTGGACGACATTCTAATTCAAGCGTCGTCCCTCCCTCGAGCAAAGGCTCACACGGACATCGTCCTGGCCTTTCTCAGATCGCACGGCTGGAAAGTGAACGTGGAAAAGAGTTCTCTATCCCCGTCAACAAGGGTTCCCTTCTTGGGAACAATTATAGACTCCTCAGAAATGAGGATTTTTCTAACAGAGGCCAGAAAGACAAAGCTCCTGGACTCTTGTCGAATACTTCATTCCGTTCCTCTTCCTTCCGTAGCTCAGTGCATGGAAGTGATCGGGTTGATGGTAGCGGCAATGGACATAGTTCCTTTCGCGCGCATTCATCTAAGACCGTTACAACTGTGCATGCTCAGTCAGTGGAATGGGGACTATACAGACTTGTCTCCAAAGATACAAGTAAATCAGAGGACCAGAGACTCACTCCGTTGGTGGCTGTCCCTGGACAACCTGTCACGAGGGATGACATTCCACAGACCAGAGTGGGTCATTGTCACGACCGACGCCAGTCTGATGGGCTGGGGCGCGGTCTGGGGATCCCTGAAAGCTCAGGGTCTTTGGTCTCGGGAAGAATCTCTTCTACCGATAAATATTCTGGAACTGAGAGCGATATTCAATGCTCTCAAGGCTTGGCCTCAGCTAGCGAGGACCAAGTTCATACGGTTTCAATCAGACAACATGACGACTGTTGCGTATATCAACCATCAGGGGGGAACAAGGAGTTCCCTAGCGATGGAAGAAGTGACCAAGATCATTCTATGGGCGGAGTCTCACTCCTGCCACCTGTCTGCTATCCACATCCCGAGAGTGGAAAATTGGGAAGCGGATTTTCTGAGTCGTCAGACATTGCATCCGGGGGAGTGGGAACTCCATCCGGAAATCTTTGCCCAAGTCACTCAACTTTGGGGCATTCCAGACATGGATCTGATGGCCTCTCGTCAGAACTTCAAAGTTCCTTGCTACGGGTCCAGATCCAGGGATCCCAAGGCGGCTCTAGTGGATGCACTAGTAGCACCTTGGACCTTCAAACTAGCTTATGTGTTCCCGCCGTTTCCTCTCATCCCCAGGCTGGTAGCCAGGATCAATCAGGAGAGGGCGTCGGTGATCTTGATAGCTCCTGCGTGGCCACGCAGGACTTGGTATGCAGATCTGGTGAATATGTCATCGGCTCCACCTTGGAAGCTACCTTTGAGACGAGACCTTCTTGTTCAGGGTCCGTTCGAACATCCGAATCTGGTTTCACTCCAGCTGACTGCTTGGAGATTGAACGCTTGATTTTATCGAAGCGAGGTTTCTCAGATTCTGTTATCGATACTCTTGTTCAGGCCAGAAAGCCTGTAACTAGAAAGATTTACCATAAAATTTGGAAAAAATATATCTGTTGGTGTGAATCTAAAGGATTCCCTTGGGACAAGGTTAAGATTCCTAGGATTCTATCCTTCCTTCAAGAAGGATTGGAAAAAGGATTATCGGCAAGTTCCCTGAAGGGACAGATTTCTGCCTTGTCGGTGTTACTTCACAAAAAACTGGCAGCTGTGCCAGATGTTCAAGCCTTTGTTCAGGCTCTGGTTAGAATCAAGCCTGTTTACAAACCTTTGACTCCTCCTTGGAGTCTCAATTTAGTTCTTTCAGTTCTTCAGGGGGTTCCGTTTGAACCCTTACATTCCGTTGATATTAAGTTATTATCTTGGAAAGTTTTGTTTTTAGTTGCAATTTCTTCTGCTAGAAGAGTTTCAGAATTATCTGCTCTGCAGTGTTCTCCTCCTTATCTGGTGTTCCATGCAGATAAGGTGGTTTTACGTACTAAACCTGGTTTTCTTCCAAAAGTTGTTTCTAACAAAAACATTAACCAGGAGATTATCGTACCTTCTCTGTGTCCGAAACCAGTTTCAAAGAAGGAACGCTTGTTGCACAATTTGGATGTTGTTCGCGCTCTAAAATTCTATTTAGATGCTACAAAGGATTTTAGACAAACATCTTCCCTGTTTGTTGTTTATTCAGGTAAAAGGAGAGGTCAAAAAGCAACTTCTACCTCTCTCTCTTTTTGGATTAAAAGCATCATCAGATTGGCTTACGAGACTGCCGGACGGCAGCCTCCCGAAAGAATCACGGCTCATTCCACTAGGGCTGTGGCTTCCACATGGGCCTTCAAGAACGAGGCTTCTGTTGATCAGATATGTAGGGCAGCGACTTGGTCTTCACTGCACACTTTTACCAAATTTTACAAGTTTGATACTTTTGCTTCTTCTGAGGCTATTTTTGGGAGAAAGGTTTTGCAAGCCGTGGTGCCTTCCATTTAGGTGACCTGATTTGCTCCCTCCCTTCATCCGTGTCCTAAAGCTTTGGTATTGGTTCCCACAAGTAAGGATGACGCCGTGGACCGGACACACCTATGTTGGAGAAAACAGAATTTATGTTTACCTGATAAATTTCTTTCTCCAACGGTGTGTCCGGTCCACGGCCCGCCCTGGTTTTTTAATCAGGTCTGATAATTTATTTTCTTTAACTACAGTCACCACGGTACCATATGGTTTCTCCTATGCTATTATTCCTCCTTAACGTCGGTCGAATGACTGGGGTAGGCGGAGCCTAGGAGGGATCATGTGACCAGCTTTGCTGGGCTCTTTGCCATTTCCTGTTGGGGAAGAGAATATCCCACAAGTAAGGATGACGCCGTGGACCGGACACACCGTTGGAGAAAGAAATTTATCAGGTAAACATAAATTCTGTTTTTATAGGGCAAGTGTCTACATGATGTATTTTTTTATTATAACCTATGAGAGTGGATCGGGGCAGTGCATTCTGTGGGCTCTTGAGGGGTCTTAAGCTTGATGTCCTTGGATTGTACTCTCTCTGGGGTTTACTTGTATAGTAGTCACTAAGTGACATAAAGCCTACTATTTATAAGGCGCATGTTTATATGATGATGTACGTAATTTTGCTTAGTCTGCGGTATACTTGGGTAGTAGTTGCTAACTGACACAAAGCCTAGTTTCTCTTGCAAGGTGTATCCAGTCCACGGATTCATCCTTTACTTGTGGGATATTCTCATTCCCTACAGGAAGTGGCAAAGAGAGCACACAGCAAAGCTGTCCATATAGCTCCCCCTCTAGCTCCACCCCCCAGTCATTCTCTTTGCCGGCTCTAAGCACTAGGGTCTCTCTACGGGAGGGTAAAGTGAATGTGGTGTTAGAATTGTAGTTTTTTATTATCTTCAATCAAAAGTTTGTTATTTTAAATGGTACCGGTTTGTACTATTTACTCTATAGCAGAAAAGTGATGAAGATTTCTGCTGAAAGGAAAATGATTTTAGCATGTTGTAACTAAAATCCACTGCTGTTCCCACACAGGACTGAAGAGTACCAGAAAACTTCTGTTGGGGGGAACGGTTTGCAGGGCAATCTGCAATGAGGTATGTTCAGTCATTTATTTCTAGACAAGACTGAGATAATGCTAGAAGGACTGACAATATCCCCATGAGGGGAGGGTAAGCTATGTTCACAGACTTAGTAAGGGATTGAATGCCTACATAACAGGGCTAATTATGCTGGTTGACACTGATTCAGGGGCAATCAATTGTTTATTCAAGAAAAAATTAGTTTGTAGACACTTGAAAACCCTTTTAGGGCTTTTTATGGGGTTATCCACATGGCTGGTTTTTAGTCACTTGAGAGTGTTTTTACTAGGCCTCATAACTCCGGAGTAGAGTGGGAGGGGCCTAGATTCGCGCCTCAGATGCACAGTTAGAATTTGCAGAGAAGTTCATGCTGATTCACATGGAGGGTCCTGCTGCTGTTTGAGGGCCTGATAGAAGCTATATTCCCCCAAATCTGATCCATAAGGGCAGATAGGGCCACAGCAAGGCTGTGGCAAGGTGCTGTACTTTTGTTAACCGGGTTGTTGGCTTTAGGCTGCTCCTGTTTGGGCATTAAGGGGTTAATCATTCTGAAACTTGTGGTGCAATCTTATTAAGGCTTTGGGTACATACTGTGAAAATTTCAGGAGAATTGCTGCATTTTTCACTGTTTTGTAAAATTGTGTGCTCTTTTTATTTCTTAAAGGCACAGTAATGTTTTTTTCAAATTGTGTTTTTAGTTGATTAAAGTGGTTTCCAAGCCTGCTTATATATATTACTAGTCTATTAAACATGTCTGTCACTAAGGAAAATCCTTGTTCAATGTGTTTAGAAGCCATGGTGGAACCCCCTCTCAGAATGTGTCCCACTTGTACTGTTATGTCTATACACTTTAAAGATCATATTGTTGCACTTAAAAATGTGGCCCAAGATGATTCTCAGACTGAAGGTAACGAGGGTAGCCCGTCTGCCTCTCCCCAAGTGTCACAACCAGTTACGCCCGCGCAAGCGACGCCTAGTACCTCTAGTGCGTCTAACTCTTTTACTTTACAAGATTTAGCGGCAGTCATGGATAATTCTCTTACAGCTTTCTTAACTAAACTGCCCGTGTTACCTGCAAAGCGTGATAGCTCTGTTTTAAGAACAGATTATTAGCATTCTGACGCTTTGGTAGCCGTATCCGATATACCCTCACAACTCTCTGAAGTGGCAGCGAGGGATTTGATGTCTGAGGGAGAAGTCTCTGATTCAGCAAGGGTCCCTCCTCAGACAGACTCAGATACATTGGCTTTTAAATTTAAACTAGAACACCTCCGCGTTTTGCTTAGGGAGGTATTAGCTACTCTGGATGACTGCGACCCTTTGGTGATCCCAGAGAAATTGTGTAAAATGGACAAGTACTTAGAGGTCCCGGTTTACATGGATACGTTTCCGGTCCCTAAGAGGATTGCGGATATCGTTACTAGGGAGTGGGATAGACCAGGTGTTCCCTTCGCTCCCCCTCCTGTTTTTAAGAAAATGTTCCCCATATCTGACCCTGTGCGGGACTCGTGGCAGACGGTCCCTAAGGTGGAGGGGGCTATTTCTACACTTGCTAAACGCACAACCATACCAATTGAAGACAGTTGTGCTTTTAAAGACCCTATGGATAAGAAGTTAGAGGGTTTACTTAAGAAAATATTTGTTCAACAAGGTTTTCTTCTCCAACCTATTGCCTGCATTATTCCTGTAACTACTGCAGCTGCTTTCTGGTTTGAGGCGCTGGAAGACTCGCTCCAGACGGAGACCTCATATGAGGAAATTATGGATAGAATTAAGTCTCTAAAGCTAGCTAATTCTTTTATCACTGATGCCGCTTTTCAAATAGCTAAGTTAGCGGCAAAAAATTCAGGTTTCGCCATTTTGGCGCGCAGGGCGCTATGGCTAAAGTCCTGGTCGGCCGATGTGTCGTCTTAATTCAAGCTTTTGAACATTCCTTTCAAAGGAAAGACCCTTTTCGGCCTGAATTGAAAGAGATAATTTCAGATATCACCGGGGGAAAAGGCCATGCTCTTCCTCAGGACAAGCCCTTTAAGACAAAGAACAAGGCTAATTTTCGTTCCTTTCGCAATTTCAGGAACGGCCCTGCTTCATCCTCTCTGGCTGCAAAGCAAGAGGGTAACGCTTCACAGCCCAAGGCAACCTGGAAACCTTACCAGGGCTGGAATAAGGGTAAACAGGCCAAAAAGCCTGCAGCTGCCACCAAGACAGCATGAAGGGGTAGCCCCCGATCCGGGACCGGATCTAGTAGGGGGCAGACTCTCCCTCTTCGCTCAGGCCTGGGCAAGAGATGTACACGATCCTTGGGCATTAGAGATTGTAGCCCAGGGATACCTTCTAGAATTCAAGGACTCTCCTCCAAGGGGAAGGTTCCACATTTCTCGTCTGTCTACAGATCAGACAAAGAAAGAGGCGTTTTTACGCTGTGTAGAAGATCTACTTACAATGGGAGTGATCCACCCAGTTCCAATTGCAGAACAAGGACTGGGGTTTTACTCAAACCTTTTTGTGGTTCCCAAAAAAGAAGGAACTTTCAGACCAATCCTGGATCTCAAAATTCTAAACAAATTCCTCAGAGTCCCATCATTCAAGATGTGGACCATTCGGACAATCTTACCAATGATCCAGGAAGGTCAATATATGACTACCGTGGATCTAAAGGATGCGTATTTACACATTCCTATCCACAAAGATCATCACCAGTTTCTCAGGTTCGCTTTTCTGGACAAGCATTTTCAGTTTGTGGCTCTCCCTTTTGGGCTGGCCACTGCTCCCAGAATTTTCACAAAGGTGCTAGGGTCCCTCCTGGCGGTGCTAAGGCCGCGGGGCATAGCAGTGGCGCCTTATCTAGACGACATCCTAATTCAGGTGTCGACTTTCCAAAGAACCAAGTCTCACACGGAGATCGTATTGGCCTTTCTGAGGTCTCACGGGTGGAAGGTGAACGTAAAAAAGAGTTCTTTCTCCCCCCTCACAAGAATTCCATTCCTAGGAACCCCCCTAAGACTCGGTAGAAATGAAAATATTTCTGACGGAGGTCAGAAAGCTAAAACTGTTAACTACTTGCCGAGCTCTTCATTCCATTCCTCGCCATCTGTAGCTCAGTGCATGGAGACAATCGGACTAATGGTAGCGGCAATGGACATAGTCCCCTTTGCTCGGATACACCTCAGACCACTGCAACTATGCATGCTCAAACAGTGGAATGGGGATTATACAGATTTGTCTCCTCAAATTCAGTTGGACCAGGAGACCAGAGATTCTCTTCTCTGGTGGTTGTCTCAGGATCACCTGTCTCAGGGAATATGTTTCCGCAGACCAGAGTGGATCATTGTAACGACCGACGCCAGTCTGTTAGGCTGGGGTGCGGTCTGGGACTCCCTGAAAGCTCAGGGCTTATGGTCTCAGGAAGAAGCTCTTCTCCCGATAAACATTCTGGAACTGAGGGCGATATTCAACGGTCTTCAGGCATGGCCTCAACTAGCTGCGGCCAAATTAATCAGATTTCAGTCGGACAACATCACGACTGTAGCTTACGGCAATCATCAGGGGGGAACAAAGAATTCCCTAGCAATGACGGAAGTATCCAAAATAATCAGGTGGGCGGAGGATCACTCCTGCCATCTCTCAGCAATTCACATCCCAGGAGTAGACAACTGGGAGGCGGATTTTCTAAGTCGTCAGACTTTTCACCCGGGGGAGTGGGAACTCCTCCCGGAGGTATTTGCCCAGCTGACTCAGTTTTGGGGCACTCCAGAGTTGGATCTGATGGCATCCCGTCAGAACACCAAACTTCCTCTCTACGGGTCCAGGTCCCGGGATCCCAAGGCGGTATTGATAGATGCTCTAGCAGCGCCTTGGTCCTTCAATCTGGCTTATGTTTTTCCACCGTTTCCTCTCCTACCGCGTCTGGTTGCCAGAATCAAGCAGGAGAAGGCTTCAGTGATTCTGATAGCGCCTGCGTGGCTACGCAGGACTTGGTATGCAGACCTAGTGGACATGTCATCTGTCCCACCATGGACATTGCCAATGAGGCAGGATCTCCTGATACAGGGTCCGTTCAAGCATCCAAATTTAGTTTCTCCTACATTGGTGTGTCCGGTCCACGGCTTCATCCTTACTTGTGGGGATATTCTCTTCCCCTACAGGAAATGGCAAAGAGAGCACACAGCAAAAGCTGTCCATATAGCCCCCCCTCTGGCTCCGCCCCCCAGTCATTCTCTTTGCCGCTCTGAACAAGTAGCATCTCCACGGGGATGGTAAAGAGTTTGTGGTGTTAGTTGTAGTTTTATTTCTTCTATCAAGAGTTTGTTATTTTAAAATAGTGCCGGTTTGTACTATTTACTCTACAACAGAAAGTGATGAAGATTTCTGTTAATAGAGGAGTATGATTTTAGCACCAGTAACTAAAATCCATTGCTGTTCCCACGCAGGACTGTTGAAACCAGAGAACTTCAGTTGGGGGGAACAGTTTGAAGACTTATCTGCTTCAGGTATGACCAGTCTATTTTCTAACAAGACCCAGTAATGCTAGAAGACTGTCAGTTTTCCCTTATGGGACCGGTAAGCCATTTTCTTAGACTCAGTAACAGAATTAAGGCTTACAAATTGGGCTCTATGCTGGTTGACACTATTGTAGGCTAAATCGATTAGTTTTTTATCATATTATATGACAATTGGAGTGTTTTTTGTGAATTGAAACACTTTTGGGAACGTTTATTTGCGCCTGGCAGTTGTTTAGATGCCTAATCTAGTCAGAAAGGCCCCTTCACTCTGGTATGCTGAGGGAGGAGGCCTCATTTTCGCGCCTCAGTTGCGCAGTTACTTTCATAGGCAGTGCATGCAGCTTCATGTGAGATGGGTCCTGTGACTGAGAAAAGGACTCAGGGAGGCTTAATTCTGTGGTGAATCACCCCTAAGGAAGGTAAAAGCCGCAGCAAAGTCTGTGGCAGGGACTGTAGTGTGTTTAAACCGGTAAATTGAACTATTAGCTCCGGTTTGCTCATTTAAGGGTTTAGAGACTTGAAATTTGGTGTGCAATACTTTCAAAGCATTAAGACACTGGGGTGTAAATTTCAGAAAGATCGGATATTTCTTTGATAGTTTTTTGAACATTCAGAAATTAAGTGTGCTCTTTTTATTATTTAAAGAGACAGTAACGGTTTTGTTTAAAATTGTTTTTCTTGCATTAATAGCCTGCCTAAATCTGTCTAACATGTCTGTACCTTCAGATAGCATATGTTCTGTGTGTATGGAGGCCAAGGTGGTTCCCCCTTTAAATGTATGTGCAAATTGTGCCATGGCGTCCAAACAAAGTAAGGACAGTACTGTCACATTTAATAAGGTTGCCCAAGATGATTCTTCTAAGGAAGGTAGTGGGGATAGTTCATCATCCTCTCCTTCTGTGTCAACACCAGTTTTGCCCGTGCAGGCGATACCTAGTACATCTAGCGCGCCAATGCTTGTTACTATGCAGCAATTAACAGCAGTAATGGATAATTCTATAGCAGCTCTTTTATCCAAACTGCCAGCATTTCCCAGAAAGCGTGATTGCTCAGTTTTAAATACAGAGGATGAGCAAGGAGGAGCTGACGATAATTTATCTGTTATACCCTCACATCAATCTGAGTTGGCAGTGAGGGAGGGTCTGTCTGAGGGAGAAATTTCTGATTCAGGAAAAATTTCTCAGCAGGCAGAACCTGATATCGTGGCATTTAAATTTAAGCTAGAACATCTCCGCGCCCTGCTTAAGGAGGTGCTAGCTACTCTTGATGATTGTGATTCTTTGGTAATTCCAGAGAAGTTGTGCAAAATGGACAAATTCTTAGAGGTCCTAAGTGCACGCTGATGCTTTTCCGATACCCAAGAGGGTGGCGGACATAGTGACTAAGGAGTGGGAGAAGCCAGGTGTACCTTTTGTTCCACCTCCTATATTTAAGAAAATGTTCCCCATTGTCGACCCCAGAAGGGACGCATGGCAAACGGTCCCTAAGGTAGAGGGGGCAGTTTCAACGCTAGCCAGCGCACAACTATTCCTATAGAGGACAGTTGTGCTTTCAAAGATCCTATGGATAAAAAATTGGAAGGATTGCTTAAAAAGATTTTTGTTCAGCAGGGTTTCCTTCTTCAACCAATTTTGTGCATTATTCCTGTCACCACGGCGGCGTCTTTTTGGTTCGAGGAACTAGAAAGTTCGCTCCAAAAGGAGACTCCATATGATGAAGTCATGGACAGAATTCACGCACTAAAGTTGGCTAATTCCTTTATTTTGGATGCCGCTTTTCAATTGGCAAAATTAGCGGCGAAAAACTCAGGTTTTGCAATAGTGGCGCGCAGGGCGCTTTGGCTAAAATCTTGGTCGGCGGATGTGTCGTCCAAAACAAAATTACTTAATATTCCTTTCAAAGGTAAGACCCTTTTCGGGCCAGAATTGAAGGAGATTATTTCAGACATCACTGGGGGAAAGGGCCATGCCCTCCCACAGGATAGGCCTTTCAAGGCTAAGAACAAATCTAATTTTCGTTCCTTTCGCAATTTCAGGAACGGACCGGCTTCTAACTCTGCAGCCTCTAGACAAGAGGGTAACGCTTCCCAGCCTAAACCAGCATGGAAACCATTGCAAGACTGGAACAAGGGTAAACAGGCCAAGAAGCCTGCTGCTGCTACCAAGACAGCATGAAGGGGTAGCCCCCGATCCGGGGCCGGATCTAGTAGGGGGCAGACTTTCTCTCTTTGCTCAGGCTTGGGCAAGAGATGTTCCGGATCCCTGGGCACTAGAAATTGTCTCTCAGGGGTATCTTCTAGAGTTCAAGGAACTTCCTCCAAGGGGAAGGTTCCACATGTCTCGCTTATCTTCAGACCAGATAAAGAGACAGGCATTCTTACATTGCGTAGGAGACCTATTAAAAATGGGAGTGATAAACCCAGTTCCAACAGCGGAACAAGGTCTGGGTTTTTACTCAAACCTGTTTGTAGTTCCCAAAAAAGAGGGAACCTTCAGGCCAATTCTGGATTTAAAAATTCTAAACAAATTCCTCAGAGTTCCATCATTCAAAATGGAAACCATTCGGACGATTTTACCAACAATCCAGGAGGGTCAATATATGACTACCGTGGACTTATAGGATGCGTACCTGCATATTCCTATCCACAAAGATCATCATCAGTTCCTGAGGTTCGCCTTTCTGGACAAACATTACCAGTTCGTGGCTCTTCCGTTCGGTTTAGCCACTGCTCCCAGAATTTTCACAAAGGTGCTAGGGTCCCTTCTAGCGGTCTTAAGGCCGAGGGGCATTGCTGTAGCACCTTACCTAGACGACATTCTAATCCAAGCGTCGTCCCTTTCCAAAGCAAGGGCTCATACAGACATTGTTTTAGCCTTTCTCAGGTCTCACGGGTGGAAGGTGAACATAGAAAAGAGTTCCCTGTCCCCGTCCACAAGGGTTCCTTTTCTGGGAACAATAAT
Organism: Bombina bombina; assembly: GCF_027579735.1. Lineage (NCBI taxonomy): Eukaryota > Metazoa > Chordata > Amphibia > Anura > Bombinatoridae > Bombina > Bombina bombina. Next base: position 262,890,794 of record NC_069506.1, on the reverse strand, counting down.
AGATTCTGTGGAAATGAAGATTTTTCTGACAGAGGTCAGAAAGTTAAAACTTCTAAATGCTTGTCGAGTTCTTCAATCTATTCCTCAGCCTTCCATAGCTCAGTGCATGGAAGTAATAGGACTAATGGTTGCAGCAATGGACGTGGTTCCTTTTGCTCAAATTCATTTAAGACCATTGCAACTGTGCATGCTCAAACAGTGGAATGGGGATTATGCAGACTTGTCTCCCCAGATTCATGTAGAACAGGTAACCAGAGACTCACTCCTCTGGTGGTTGACTCAGGATCACCTGTCTCAGGGAATGAGTTTCCGCAGACCAGAGTGGGTCATTGTCACGACCGACGCCAGTCTCTTAGGCTGGGGCGCGGTCTGGGACTCTCTGAAAGCTCAGGGTCTATGATCTCGGGAAGAGTCTCTTCTCCCGATAAACATTTTGGAACTGAGAGCGATATTCAATGCGCTCCTGGCTTGGCCTCAACTAGCGAAGGCCAGATTCATAAGATTTCAGTCGGACAACATGACGACTGTAGCGTACATCAATCATCAGGGGGGAACAAAGAGTTCCTTGGCGATGAGAGAGGTATCCAAGATCATCAAATGGGCGGAGGATCACTCCTGCCATCTATCTGCAATTCACATCCCAGGAGTAGACAACTGGGAGGTGGATTATTTGAGTCGGCAGACTTTCCATCCGGGGGAGTGGGAACTTCACCCGGAGGTCTTTGCCCAGTTAACTCAACTATGGGGCACTCCAGATATGGATCTGATGGCGTCTCGTCAGAACTCCAAGGTTCCTCGCTACGGGTCCAGATCCAGGGATCCCAAGGCATTGGTGGCGCCCTGGTCGTTCAATCTGGCTTATGTGTTTCCACCGTTCCCTCTCCTTCCCAGGCTTGTAGCCAGGATCAAACAGGAGAAGGCCTCGGTGATTCTAATAGCTCCTGCATGGCCACGCAGGACTTGGTATGCAGACCTGGTGAATATGTCATCGGCTCCACCATGGAAGCTACCTTTGAGGCAGGATCTTCTAGTACAAGGTCCATTCGAACATCCAAATCTAGTCTCTCTGCAACTGACTGCTTGGAAATTGAACGCTTGATTCTATCTAAGCGTGGGTTTTCAGATTCGGTTATAGATACTCTGGTTCAAGCCAGAAAACCTGTGACTAGGAAAATTTACCATAAGATATGGCAAAAATATATCCGTTGGTGCGACTACAAGGGATTCTCTTGGAGTAAAATTAAAATTCCTAGGATACTTTCCTTTCTCCAAGAGGGTTTGGATAAAGGTTTGTCTGCTAGTTCTTTAAAAGGACAGATATCTGCTCTGTCTGTTTTGTTGCACAAACGTCTGGCAGCCGTGCCAGATGTACAGGCGTTTGTACAGGCGTTAGTCAGAATCAAGCCTGTCTACAGACCTATGACTCCTCCATGGAGTCTAAACTTAGTTCTTTCAGTTCTTCAAGGGGTTCCGTTTGAACCCTTACATTCCATAGATATTAAGTTACTATCTTGGAAAGTTCTGTTTTTGGTTGCTATTTCTTCTGCTAGAAGAGTTTACGAATTGTCTGCTTTGCAGTGTACTTCACCCTATCTAGTATTCCATACAGATAAAGTAGTTTTACGTACCAAGCCTGGTTTTCTTCCTAAAGTGGTTTCCAACAGGAATATTAACCAGGAAATAGTTGTTCCTTCTCTGTGTCCGAATCCAGTTTCGAAGAAGGAACGTTTGTTACACAACCTAGATGTGGTCCGTGCTTTAAAATTCTATTTAGAAGCAACAAAGGATTTCAGACAGACATCATCCTTGTTTGTCGTTTATTCTGGTAAGAGGAGAGGGCAGAAAGCTACTGCTACCTCTCTTTCCTTTTGGCTGAAAAGCATCATCCGATTGGCTTATGAGACTGCCGGACGGCAGCCTCCTGAACGAATTACAGCTCACTCTACTAGAGCTGTGGCTTCCACATGGGCCTTCAAGAACGAGGCTTCTGTTGATCAGATCTGTAAGGCAGCGACTTGGTCTTCTCTGCATACTTTTGCCAAATTTTACAAATTCGATACTTATGCTTCTTCGGAGGCTGTTTTTGGGAGAAAGGTTTTGCAAGCTGTGGTGCCTTCCGTTTAGGTTACCTGACTTGTTCCCTCCCTTCATCCGTGTACTAAAGCTTTGGTATTGGTTCCCACAAGTAAGGATGAAGCCGTGGACCGGACACACCAATGTAGGAGAAAACAGAATTTATGTTTACCTGATAAATGTCTTTCTCCTACGGTGTGTCCGGTCCACGGCCCGCCCTGGCTTTTAGTCAGGTTTAATTTTTTTTATTTCTGTACACTACAGTCACCACGGCACCCTATAGTTTCTCCTTTTTCTCCTAACCGTCGGTCGAAAAACTGGGGGGCGGAGCCAGAGGGGGGGCTATATGGACAGCTTTTGCTGTGTGCTCTCTTTGCCATTTCCTGTAGGGGAAGAGAATATCCCCACAAGTAAGGATGAAGCCGTGGACCGGACACACCGTAGGAAAAAGAAATTTATCAGGTAAACATAAATTCTGTTTTCTCTATGTCTGACTGCTTGGAGATTGAACGCTTAATTCTATCAAAGCGGGGGTTCTCTGAGTCAGTTATAGATACTCTGATTCAGGCTAGAAAGCCTGTCACCAGGAAAATCTACCATAAGATATGGCGGAAATATCTTTGTTGGTGTGAATCCAAGGGCTACTCATGGAGTAAGATTAGTATTCCCAGGATATTGTCTTTTCTCCAAGAAGGATTGGAGAAAGGATTGTCAGCTAGTTCCTTAAAAGGACAAATATCTGCTTTGTCTATCCTGTTACACAAGCGTCTGGCAGAGGTACCAGACGTTCAAGCGTTTGCTCAGGCTTTAGTCAGAATCAAGCCTGTCTATAAACCTGTGGCTCCGCCATGGAGTTTGAATCTAGTTCTTTCAGTTCTTCAAGGGGTTCCGTTTGAACCTTTACATTCCATAGACATTAAGTTGTTATCTTGTAAAGTTTTGTTTTTGATAGCTATCTCTTCTGCCAGAAGAGTTTCAGAATTATCTGCCTTACAGTGTGATTCACCTTACCTGGTGTTCCATGCAGATAAGGTAGTTTTGCGTACCAAGCCTGGTTTTTCTTCCTAAAGTTGTTTCTAACAAGAATATTAACCAGGAAATAGTTTGTCCTTCTCTGTGTCCTAATCCATCTTCAAAGAAGGAACGTCTATTACACAATCTTGATGTAGTTCGTGCTTTAAAGTTCTATTTACAAGCAACTAAGGATTTCAGACAATCATCTTCTTTGTTTGTTATCTATTCTGGTAAGAGGAGAGGTCAAAAAGCGACTGCTACCTCTCTTTCCTTTTGGCTGAAAAGCATCATCCATTTGGCCTATGAGACTGCTGGCCAGCAGCCTCCTGAAAGAATTACTGCTCATTCTACCAGAGCAGTGGCTTCCACATGGGCTTTCAAGAATGAGGCTTCTGTTGAACAGATTTGTAAGGCAGCGACTTGGTCTTCACTGCATACTTTTGCCAAATTTTATAAATTCGATACTTTTGCTTCTTCGGAGGCTATTTTTGGGAGAAAGGTTTTGCAAGCAGTGGTGCCTTCCGTTTAAGGTACCTGTCTTGATCCCTCCCTTCATCCGTGTCCTAAAGCTTTGGTATTGGTATCCCACAAGTAAAGGATGAATCCGTGGACTGGATACACCTTGCAAGAGAAAACAGAATTTATGCTTACCTGATAAATTACTTTCTCTTGCGGTGTATCCAGTCCACGGCCCGCCCTGGCATTTAAGTCAGGTAAAGATTTTTTTGTTTAAACTACAGTCACCACTACACCCTATGGTTTCTCCTTTTTCTTCCTAACCTTTGGTCGAATGACTGGGGGGTGGAGCTAGAGGGGGAGCTATATGGACAGCTTTGCTGTGTGCTCTCTTTGCCACTTCCTGTAGGGAATGAGAATATCCCACAAGTAAAGGATGAATCCGTGGACTGGATACACCGCAAGAGAAAGTAATTTATCAGGTAAGCATAAATTCTGTTTTTTATAGGTCAGATGTTTATGCTATGTTATGTATGCCTTTGTCATTATCACCTATGAGTGGATAGGGACAGTGCATTCAGGGGGTCTTGAAGAGTCCTATCCCCAAGTTAGGGTCCTAATTTTGTTGTCATTTGATTATCCTTAGTCTGGACTCTGGGGTATACTTGGGTAGTAGTCACTAACGGCTAGATTTAGAGTTTTGTCGGTAACGACCCGCGTATCTAACGCTGGCTTTTTTCTGGCCGCACCTTTAAAATAACTCTGGTATTGAGAGTCCACAGAATGGCTGCGTTAGGCTCCAAAAAAGGAGCGTAGAGCATATTTAACGCAACTTCAACTCTCGATACCAGAGTTGATTACGGACGCGGCCAGCCTCAAAAACGTGCTCGTGCACGATTCCCCCATAGGAAACAATGGGGCTGTTTGAGCTGAAAAAAAACCTAACACCTGCAAAAAAACCGCGTTCAGCTCCTAACGCAGCCCCATTGTTTGCTATGGGGAAACACTTCCTACGTCTGCACCTAACACTCTAACATGTACCCCGAGTCTAAACACCCCTAACCTTACACTTATTAAGGTGAGTGCAAAAATATAGCGCTAATAGCTAAAGTAGACCTAGGCCACTCTAAGACAGTCCCCCCAGGATTGTCACAAGTAGAACAAGATAGAAAGAATAAGAGGGCGCTAAAGCTAAGATCCCACCACACTTAGTCAAAAATAGTATAGACAACAGAAGGCAAATTAATAACTTTACTTCACAATATTTAAAATACAGTTTATATAACAATTGGAAATATAGACGAGAATTGATATGTAAAAAGGGACGTCTCCCTTAATAAAAATAAAAATAAACTGGATTACCACCTTTAAGAAGATAAAAAATATATACTGGAGCTTAATAAAATATGTTCATATATTCGATGAGCGTTAGTTATCCAGCGAAATTGGCTACACTTTAGTGAGTAGCTACACTTTTGAAACAATGTTCCTTATATGGGCTGATCAAGGAAAAAACGTGTTACTGTCCATCAAATGGTTATAACATAGAGAAATTGTATTCTTATTCCTTGTGTGACTCCCTATGATGTGGTTCAAACAGTCATAATACACACCTTAGAGTAAAGATGATTAATACGATCTTATTAGACTCACACTGTCAGATATATGTCCAGGTAAGCGGTATCCTCCAATGCTATGTTGCTCTTTTTACTTGCGTGGGCTGAACCCGGTCAGCGTGTATGGAAACTGCTTGTCACTCCGATTTCTTGTGTGCTTGGTTTTTGATTCCGAAGGCAAGAGGTGAAATCCGCAGGCCCGCACTTAGCGTGGAACACGCGCGTGTTGGATATTCTTGAACTAGGTACCTAGATAAGAGATAAAATAAAGTCCTTTGCAGGGAACAACTGGAAATCAGTCTACGCGTTTCGCCCGTTAACAGGGCTTTTTCAAGATGCCGGTGTGTTCCCGGGACAGGGTTTAAATATTCATCGGAGTGTGCTGATTGGTGTGATGCTTTCCAATAAAAGGTGGAATTTAATCCAAATTCCTAGTAGTTTTACTTAAGGTGGTATGTTTAGCTTAGACCAGGAGATCATATTTGCTTTCCAAAAAAATAGTGTTGAGTCTTATAGTAGTGTGTTTTTGTTAGATAAAGAATTTATTGCGCTCAACATGAACATATAAAAAATATTAAAAATAAAGGTGATAAAACCAGAGGTGGTCTTCCATATTGGACAAAAGGATTTTTAATTTGAATTGTGTGGTATATCAGATCAAACAAACAATTGATCCGTTGATAGAATTAAATAGAGGTTATATAATTCATTAATTCTAAAAATTCATTATCTCATATGTCATGAATATAAAGGATAAGAAATATAAAGGATAAGAAATAGAAAATAATAATAATAATGGAAAAATTCATTTTAATTTTGTTTCAGTTTTATTCAGCACTAATTAGAAAAGGGATTCTTAAATAAATCGGTCCAATCTCATAGGCAAGTTAAGATCGTAGACTTTTCTAATGTGTTCCTAAAATTCTTCTAAGGATATTGTCATGAATACATAAAAATTTTTTATATCTATTGTGTTAAATTTAAATTGATTTAAAAAATTTTAATATATCAACTTATAATCATTATTCAATGTATCATAAAACTAGGGTAAAATTTTTTTAAAAGAGTTTAAAATAGTTCATCTTATATTTTTCTATTTGAAAGACATTAAGAGTTAATTAAATTTTGACTCCTAGAAAGGGGGACAGGTCTATTTCAGAGTTAAGGCCTCGGGGGAAGAGGGTATCGAATTTATAGATTAGTTCAGCTTCTTTTTTTAGTAGCTTACCTTCAAAATCACCCCCTCTCCAGTCACCTCTGACCTTACATATTCCCCAAAATTTTAAATGCTGTAATTTATTTTTATGTATCTCTCTGAAGTGTTTGTATAGGTGAGTGTCTAGATTCCCCTTTTCAATATTACAGAGATGTTCTCTGATCCTGTCACGTAAAAGTCTAGTTGTTTCTCCGATGTAAAATAGATCACATGAACATTTTAAAAGATATATAATGCCCTTATTTGAACATCTTATTGTGTCTTTAATTTTAAAATTTTCATTTGTGCCTGTTATCTGGATGGAACTGATTTTGCTACTATATTTACAAGCCCTACAGGAAATACAGGGGAAAAAACCTTTCAAATTATTCCCTCTAAGATCTTGATCTACCATATTGGTGTTATCTTTTTGTAAAACACTAGGAGCAAGGATTTGTTTTAGATTTCTAGCTTTTCTAAAGATGATTTTCGGTTTATATGCTAAGAGGTCTCCTATCAAGGGATCTTTTTTGACTATATGCCAGTGTTTTGTAATTATTTTCCGTAATGCTTGGTGGTCATCGTTATAGTTTGTTATTAGTGCTACATCATATTCATTTTTATTATCTCTTATGTCCAATGTACTTTTCTCTTTATATTGTAAGAGAGAACTTCGTTCAGTAGTCTTAGCTCTCGTCATAGCTCCTTCTAGTTCTTGTTCACTGTAACCTCTTTCATAGAATCTTTGTTGGAGAACATTTACTTGGGTTTCAAAGTCTATAAGCCTTGAACAATTTTTCTTAATTCTAAGGTACTGGCCTATGGGTATATTGCCTTTCCATCTCTCATGGTGGCAACTCTTTTTGTGTACGTACCCATTACAGTCTACTTGTTTAAAGAACGTTCTGGTAGCTAGACTACTCTCATCTGCAAATATTTCTAAATCCAGAAAGGAGATGGAAGTGTTACTGTAATGATAGGTGAAATGGAGACCTTTATCATTATTATTCATTGCTTGGAAGAACAATTTTAGATTTTCCTCAGAACCTTTCCATATAATTAGTATATCGTCTATATACCTCTTGAAGAGCACAAGGTCCGCGCCAAATTCATGTGACCTAAGGAAATTATCCTCCCAGTCTCCCATGAATATATTAGCATAACTTGGCGCGAACCTCGTGCCCATCGCGGTACCCTCTAATTGAAGATAATATTTTCCATTGAACTCAAAATAATTGTTTTCTAGTATAAATTTTATTCCCTTTAAAATAAACTGTCTAAGATGTATATCTATGTCTTTGTCTAATTCAAGGGTGTTTTCGATGGCCTTAAGGCCCTGTTCATGGTCAATAATTGTGTAAAGGGATGTAACATCACTCGTGGCAAGTAGATAATTATCTTCCCATTTAATTTTTTCTACTAATTGTAATACTTGAGTGGAATCTTTTAGATAGGTTTTTAAGTTTTTAACATATTTCTGAAGAAAAATGTCCACATATCTGGAAAGGTTAGATGTTATAGAACCTATTCCAGATATGATGGGTCTCCCCGGGGGGTTAATAAGATCTTTATGAATTTTTGGGAGGAAGTAAAAGATGGGGGTTCTGGGAAACTCAGGATATAGATAATTAAATTCATTATCGTTAATGATGCCCCCATCTTTTCCTTCCTCCAATATACAGAGTAAGCTTTTTTTGATTTTTTTGATTGGATTTAATTCTAATGTTTTATACGTCTTGGGGTCATTCAATATTCTATTTGCTTCTGCGATATAGTTTGTTCTATTCATAATGACAACCCCCCCACCCTTATCAGCTGGCTTTATGATCACATCTTTATTTTTTTGTAGTTTGTCTATGATCTCTTTGTCTTTTTTTGATAGATTGAAGTTGGGTTTCGATTTTTTGGGATTAAAGTCTTTTAGATCTTGTAGGACCATTTTTTCAAAGGTTTCTATGTTAGACCCTTTAGCATATGAAGGATAGAATTTAGAAGTCGGTCTAAGGTTAGTATAAGTTCTCTTACCATCATTTGCTATTATATTTTTAGGAAATTTTGATGGATTTACCTGTCTTTCTATGGGATTTTTCAGAAAATAGCGTTTCAGCGTTAACTTTCTGGTGAATTGTTTTATATGAATGTGGGTGTTAAATTTGTTCAAATTCGTGGTAGGGGCAAAAGATAAACCTAATGACAATATCCTTTTTTCGTCATTATCCAATTCTTTATTGCTCAAATTGAAAATGCCTGTATTATCAGTTATTATCTCACTCTCTTTGCTTCTCCTTCTATTCTTTCCTCCTCTTTGTCCTCTAGTTGTCTTTTTTTTATGTTTAATGGGGTGTAAGTTCTCTCTCTCTTTTCTAGAGCTGTAAGACTCTTTGAGGTGCCCTCCCTTGGAGGGCTGTGGCCTAAAAAATCTTTTTCATTATTAATCATCCCAATTTCACATTCATTATCTAAAGCTGAAAATCTATTATTGGTTTCTAGATGCCAACTATCCTTCCTCGATCTATTTCTCCTATTGTCATAATATTCGTTATTTGGGTCATAGTATTGGTTTCTTGATTGTATTGGATTTTGCCAATAGTTGGAGTTATTGTGATTCCTATTGTCATAGTAGTGTGGCCTATAATCATTTCTATATGTGTTTCTGTAATTCTGGGGCATTCTGTTGCCGTAATCAGAATGTTCTTGATATGTTCTATTTTGATATTTATAATTACGATGGTATTGTTGAAAAGGATCTTTATATCCATAATTAGAACGGTCCCTCCAATTGGTGTTGGACTGATAGTATTCAGGATATTGTGTATCATAAGCGTTCTCTGGCTTACCATTGTGTATATTTCTATTTCCATATGTGTCAAAAGTCCTATCTTTAGGTGTGTTCAGTAATGTGTGACCTCTGGAGTGTTGTTGATTGGTATATTTATGTTTATTCCAATCATCTGAATGTGATATACCTTTATTTGCATTTTCGATCTTGTCTTTCAATTCTTTAGTTTGTTCTATTAAGTCATTCCTATCCCTTTCTAGTTTTTTCCATTTAGTGTCTAATAGGCCATGTTTTAGTTCTAACAATTTATTTACTAAAATATTCTGCCTTTCTTTAAAGTTGGGATGTTCTTTTTTATTTTCTAGTTGATTTTTTAAAACTGTGATTTTAGTATTAATCTCTTCTAAAGTTTCATTACGTGATTTTTTTATAATATCAATCAGTTTATGTGAAGTTTCTTTTAGTGTCAAATCCCATTCTTTTTGGTGTGTTGAATTTAAAGTGAATGTGCAGGCTTTCTTAAATTTCAAGCCTCTAGGAATTAAATTTAAATTAGTGTATTTTTCTAGAAAAACTAATTCCATTTTTTGTTTAATTTCTTTCACCATAAGTTTGTCTAGTTCATTAACTAGTTGGTGAAAGTCTAAAAAATTGCCTTGTGGGCGTTCCTCTGTGATTTGTGTGTTACTTAATTCAATTAATAAAGTATCCCTAAAAGAAAAAAGTTCTGAATCCATAATAAATTAATAAAGTGTAAATAAGTGATGTGAGGAGATATAGGAAATTATTAAATAATAAATTGGTAGACTATAAATGAGTGCTAAAAGCTGCTATACAAAGGGGAAATGAGAACAAGGTGAGTGCAAAAATATAGCGCAAATAGCTAAAGTAGACCTAGGCCACTCTAAGACAGTCCCCCCAGGATTGTCACAAGTAGAACAAGATAGAAAGAATAAGAGGGCGCTAAAGCTAAGATCCCACCACACTTAGTCAAAAATAGTATAGACAACAGAAGGCAAATTAATAACTTTACTTCACAATATTTAAAATACAGTTTATATAACAATTGGAAATATAGACGAGAATGGATATGTAAAAAGGGACGTCTCCCTTAATAAAAATAAAAATAAACTGGATTACCACCTTTAAGAAGATAAAAAATATATACTGGAGCTTAATAAAATATGTTCATATATTCGATGAGCGTTAGTTATCCAGCGAAATTGGCTACACTTTAGTGAGTAGCTACACTTTTGAAACAATGTTCCTTATATGGGCTGATCAAGGAAAAAACGTGTTACTGTCCATCAAATGGTTATAACATAGAGAAATTGTATTCTTATTCCTTGTGTGACTCCCTATGATGTGGTTCAAACAGTCATAATACACACCTTAGAGTAAAGATGATTAATACGATCTTATTAGACTCACACTGTCAGATATATGTCCAGGTAAGCGGTATCCTCCAATGCTATGTTGCTCTTTTTACTTGCGTGGGCTGAACCCGGTCAGCGTGTATGGAAACTGCTTGTCACTCCGATTTCTTGTGTGCTTGGTTTTTGATTCTGAAGGCAAGAGGTGAAATCCGCAGGCCCGCACTTAGCGTGGAACACGCGCGGGTTGGATATTCTTGAACTAGGTACCTAGATAAGAGATAAAATAAAGTCCTTTGCAGGGAACAACTGGAAATCAATCTATGCGTTTCGCCCATTAACAGGGCTTTTTCAAGATGCCGATGTGTTCCCGGGACAGGTTTTAAATATTCATCGGAGTGTGCTGATTGGTATGATGCTTTCCAATAAAAGGTGGAATTTAATCCAAATTCCTAGTAGTTTTACTTAAGGTGGTATGTTTAGCTTAGACCAGGAGATCATATTTGCTTTCCAAAAAAATAGTGCTGAGTCTTATAGTAGTGTGTTTTTGTTAGATAAAGAATTTATTGCGCTCAACATGAACATATAAAAAATATTAAAAATAAAGGTGATAAAACCAGAGGTGGTCTTCCATATTGGACAAAAGGATTTTTAATTTGAATTGTGTGGTATATCAGATCAAACAAACAATTGATCCGTTGATAGAATTAAATAGAGGTTATATAATTCATTAATTCTAAAAATTCATTATCTCATATGTCATGAATATAAAGGATAAGAAATATAAAGGATAAGAAATAGAAAATAATAATAATAATGGAAAAATTCATTTTAATTTTGTTTCAGTTTTATTCAGCACTAATTAGAAAAGGGATTCTTAAATAAATCGGTCCAATCTCATAGGCAAGTTAAGATCGTAGACTTTTCTAATGTGTTCCTAAAAGTCTTCTAAGGATATTGTTGTGAATACATAAAAAAAATTTATATCTATTGTGTTAAATTTAAATTGATTTAAAAAAATTTAATATATCAACTTATAATCATTATTCAATGTATCATAAAACTAGGGTAAAATTTTTTTAAAAGAGTTTAAAATAGTTCATCTTATATTTTTCTATTTGAAAGACATTAAGAGTTAATTAAATTATGACTCCTAGAAAGGGGGACAGGTCTATTTCAGAGTTAAGGCCTTGGGGGAAGAGGGTATCGAATTTATAGATTAGTTCAGCTTCTTTTTTTAGTAGCTTACCTTCAAAATCACCCCCTCTCCAGTCACCTCTGACCTTACATATTCCCCAAAATTTTAAATGCTGTAATTTATTTTTATGTATCTCTCTGAAGTGTTTGTATAGGTGAGTGTCTAGATTCCCCTTTTCAATATTACAGAGATGTTCTCTGATCCTGTCACGTAAAAGTCTAGTTGTTTCTCCGATGTAAAATAGATCACATGAACATTTTAAAAGATATATAATGCCCTTATTTGAACATCTTATTGTGTCTTTAATTTTAAAATTTTCATTTGTGCCTGTTATCTGGATGGAACTGATTTTGCTACTATATTTACAAGCCCTACAGGAAATACAGGGGAAAAAACCTTTCAAATTATTCCCTCTAAGATCTTGATCTACCATATTGGTGTTATCTTTTAGTAAAACACTAGGAGCAAGGATTTGTTTTAGATTTCTAGCTTTTCTAAAGATGATTTTCGGTTTATATGCTAAGAGGTCTCCTATCAAGGGATCTTTTTTGACTATATGCCAGTGTTTTGTAATTATTTTCCGTAATGCTTGGTGGTCATCGTTATAGTTTGTTATTAGTGCTACATCATATTCATTTTTATTATCTCTTATGTCCAATGTACTTTTCTCTTTATATTGTAAGAGAGAACTTCGTTCAGTAGTCTTAGCTCTCGGGGGGACTGTCTTAGAGTGGCCTAGGTCTACTTTAGCTATTAGCGCTATATTTTTGCACTCACCTTGTTCTCATTTCCCCTTTGTATAGCAGCTTTTAGCACTCATTTATAGTCTACCAATTTATTATTTAATAATTTCCTATATCTCCTCACATCACTTATTTACACTTTATTAATTTATTATGGATTCAGAACTTTTTTCTTTTAGGGATAATTTATTAACTGAATTAAGTAACACACAAATCACAGAGGAACGCCCACAAGGCAATTTTTTAGACTTTCACCAACTAGTTAATGAACTAGACAAACTTATGGTGAAAGAAATTAAACAAAAAATGGAATTAGTTTTTCTAGAAAAATACACTAATTTAAATTTAATTCCTAGAGGCTTGAAATTTAAGAAAGCAATATACCCATAGGCCAGTACCTTAGAATTAAGAAAAAATGTTCAAGGCTTATAGACTTTGAAACCCAAGTAAATGTTCTCCAACAAAGATTCTATGAAAGAGGTTACAGTGAACAAGAACTAGAAGGAGCTATGACGAGAGCTAAGACTACTGAACGAAGTTCTCTCTTACAATATAAAGAGAAAAGTACATTGGACATAAGAGATAATAAAAATGAATATGATGTAGCACTAATAACAAACTATAACGATGACCACCAAGCATTACGGAAAATAATTACAAAACACTGGCATATAGTCAAAAAAGATCCCTTGATAGGAGACCTCTTAGCATATAAACCGAAAATCATCTTTAGAAAAGCTAGAAATCTAAAACAAATCCTTGCTCCTAGTGTTTTACAAAAAGATAACACCAATATGGTAGATCAAGATCTTAGAGGGAATAATTTGAAAGGTTTTTTCCCCTGTATTTCCTGTAGGGCTTGTAAATATAGTAGCAAAATCAGTTCCATCCAGATAACAGGCACAAATGAAAATTTTAAAATTAAAGACACAATAAGATGTTCAAATAAGGGCATTATATATCTTTTAAAATGTTCATGTGATCTATTTTACATCGGAGAAACAACTAGACTTTTACGTGACAGGATCAGAGAACATCTCTGTAATATTGAAAAGGGGAATCTAGACACTCACCTATACAAACACTTCAGAGAGATACATAAAAATAAATTACAGCATTTAAAATTTTGGGGAATATGTAAGGTCAGAGGTGACTGGAGAGGGGGTGATTTTGAAGGTAAGCTACTAAAAAAAGAAGCTGAACTAATCTATAAATTCGATACCCTCTTCCCCCGAGGCCTTAACTCTGAAATAGACCTGTCCCCCTTTCTAGGAGTCATAATTTAATTAACTCTTAATGTCTTTCAAATAGAAAAATATAAGATGAACTATTTTAAACTCTTTTAAAAAAAATTTACCCTAGTTTTATGATACATTGAATAATGATTATAAGTTGATATATTAAAAATTTTTAAATCAATTTAAATTTAACACAATAGATATAAAAATTTTTTATGTATTCACAACAATATCCTTAGAAGAATTTTAGGAACACATTAGAAAAGTCTACGATCTTAACTTGCCTATGAGATTGGACCGATTTATTTAAGAATCCCTTTTCTAATTAGTGCTGAATAAAACTGAAACAAAATTAAAATGAATTTTTCCATTATTATTATTATTTTCTATTTCTTATCCTTTATATTTCTTATCCTTTATATTCATGACATATGAGATAATGAATTTTTAGAATTAATGAATTATATAACCTCTATTTAATTCTATCAACGGATCAATTGTTTGTTTGATCTGATATACCACACAATTCAAATTAAAAATCCTTTTGTCCAATATGGAAGACCACCTCTGGTTTTATCACCTTTATTTTTAATATTTTTTATATGTTCATGTTGAGCGCAATAAATTCTTTATCTAACAAAAACTCACTACTATAAGACTCAACACTATTTTTTTGGAAAGCAAATATTATCTCCTGGTCTAAGCTAAACATACCACCTTAAGTAAAACTACTAGGAATTTGGATTAAATTCCACCTTTTATTGGAAAGCATCATACCAATCAGCACACTCCGATGAATATTTAAACCCTGTCCCGGGAACACATCGGCATCTTGAAAAAGCCCTGTTAACGGGCGAAACGCGTAGATTGATTTCCAGTTGTTCCCTGCAAAGGACTTTATTTTATCTCTTATCTAGGTACCTAGTTCAAGAATATCCAACCCGCGCGTGTTCCACGCTAAGTGCGGGCCTGCGGATTTCACCTCTTTCCTTCGGAATCAAAAACCAAGCACACAAGAAATCGGAGTGACAAGCAGTTTCCATACACGCTGACCGGGTTCAGCCCACGCAAGTAAAAAGAGCAACATAGCATTGGAGGATACCGCTTACCTGGACATATATCTGACAGTGTGAGTCTAATAAGATCGTATTAATCATCTTTACTCTAAGGTGTGTATTATGACTGTTTGAACCACATCATAGGGAGTCACACAAGGAATAAGAATACAATTTCTCTATGTTATAACCATTTGATGGACAGTAACACGTTTTTTCCTTGATCAGCCCATATAAGGAACATTGTTTCAAAAGTGTAGCTACTCACTAAAGTGTAGCCAATTTCGCTGGATAACTAACGCTCATCGAATATATGAACATATTTTATTAAGCTCCAGTATATATTTTTTATCTTCTTAAAGGTGGTAATCCAGTTTATTTTTATTTTTATTAAGGGAGACGTCCCTTTTTACATATCCATTCTCGTCTATATTTCCAATTGTTATATAAACTGTATTTTAAATATTGTGAAGTAAAGTTATTAATTTGCCTTCTGTTGTCTATACTATTTTTGACTAAGTGTGGTGGGATCTTAGCTTTAGCGCCCTCTTATTCTTTCTATCTTGTTCTACTTGTGACAATCCTGGGGGGACTGTCTTAGAGTGGCCTAGGTCTACTTTAGCTATTAGCGCTATATTTTTGCACTCACCTTGTTCTCATTTCCCCTTTGTATAGCAGCTTTTAGCACTCATTTATAGTCTACCAATTTATTATTTAATAATTTCCTATATCTCCTCACATCACTTATTTACACTTTATTAATTTATTATGGATTCAGAACTTTTTTCTTTTAGGGATAATTTATTAATTGAATTAAGTAACACACAAATCACAGAGGAACGCCCACAAGGCAATTTTTTAGACTTTCACCAACTAGTTAATGAACTAGACAAACTTATGGTGAAAGAAATTAAACAAAAAATGGAATTAGTTTTTCTAGACAAATACACTAATTTAAATTTAATTCCTAGAGGCTTGACATTTAAGAAAGCCTGCACATTCACTTTAAATTCAACACACCAAAAAGAATGGGATTTGGCACTAAAAGAAACTTCACATAAACTGATTGATATTATAAAAAAATCACGTAATGAAACTTTAGAAGAGATTAATACTAAAATCACAGTTTTAAAAAATCAACTAGAAAATAAAAAAGAACATCCCAACTTTAAAGAAAGGCAGAATATTTTAGTAAATAAATTGTTAGAACTAAAACATGGCCTATTAGACACTAAATGGAAAAAACTAGAAAGGGATAGGAATGACTTAATAGAACAAACTAAAGAATTGAAAGACAAGATCGAAAATGCAAATAAAGGTATATCACATTCAGATGATTGGAATAAACATAAATATACCAATCAACAACACTCCAGAGGTCACACATTACTGAACACACCTAAAGATAGGACTTTTGACACATATGGAAATAGAAATATACACAATGGTAAGCCAGAGAACGCTTATGATACACAATATCCTGAATACTATCAGTCCAACACCAATTGGAGGGACCGTTCTAATTATGGATATAAAGCTCCTTTTCAACAATATCATCGTAATTATAAATATCAATATAGAACATATCAAGAACATTCTGATTACGGCAACAGAATGCCCCAGAATTACAGAAACACATATAGAAATGATTATAGGCCACACTACTATGACAATAGGAATCACAATAACTCCAACTATTGGCAAAATCCAATACAATCAAGAAACCAATACTATGACCCAAATAACGAATATTATGACAATAGGAGAAATAGATCGAGGAAGGATAGTTGGCATCTAGAAACCAATAATAGATTTTCAGCTTTAGATAATGAATGTGAAATTGGGATGATTAATAATGAAAAAGATTTTTTAGGCCACAGCCCTCCAAGGGAGGGCACCTCAAAGAGTCTTACAGCTCTAGAAAAGAGAGAGAGAACTTACACCCCATTAAACATAAAAAAAGACAACTAGAGGACAAAGAGGAGGAAAGAATAGAAGGAGAAGCAAAGAGAGTGAGATAATAACTGATAATACAGGCATTTTCAATTTGAGCAATAAAGAATTGGATAATGATGAAAAAAGGATATTGTCATTAGGTTTATCTTTTGCCCCTACCACGAATTTGAACAAATTTAACACCCACATTCATATAAAACAATTCACCAGAAAGTTAACGCTGAAACGCTATTTTCTGAAAAATCCCATAGAAAGACAGGTAAATCCATCAAAATTTCCTAAAAATATAATAGCAAATGATGGTAAGAGAACTTATACTAACCTTAGACCGACTTCTAAATTCTATCCTTCATATGCTAAAGGGTCTAACATAGAAACCTTTGAAAAAATGGTCCTACAAGATCTAAAAGACTTTAATCCCAAAAAATCGAAACCCAACTTCAATCTATCAAAAAAAGACAAAGAGATCATAGACAAACTACAAAAAAATAAAGATGTGATCATAAAGCCAGCTGATAAGGGTGGGGGGGTTGTCATTATGAATAGAACAAACTATATCGCAGAAGCAAATAGAATATTGAATGACCCCAAGACGTATAAAACATTAGAATTAAATCCAATCAAAAAAATCAAAAAAAGCTTACTCTGTATATTGGAGGAAGGAAAAGATGGGGGCATCATTAACGATAATGAATTTAATTATCTATATCCTGAGTTTCCCAGAACCCCCATCTTTTACTTCCTCCCAAAAATTCATAAAGATCTTATTAACCCCCCGGGGAGACCCATCATATCTGGAATAGGTTCTATAACATCTAACCTTTCCAGATATGTGGACATTTTTCTTCAGAAATATGTTAAAAACTTAAAAACCTATCTAAAAGATTCCACTCAAGTATTACAATTAGTAGAAAAAATTAAATGGGAAGATAATTATCTACTTGCCACGAGTGATGTTACATCCCTTTACACAATTATTGACCATGAACAGGGCCTTAAGGCCATCGAAAACACCCTTGAATTAGACAAAGACATAGATATACATCTTAGACAGTTTATTTTAAAGGGAATAAAATTTATACTAGAAAACAATTATTTTGAGTTCAATGGAAAATATTATCTTCAATTAGAGGGTACCGCGATGGGCACGAGGTTCACGCCGTTATGCTAATATATTCATGGGAGACTGGGAGGATAATTTCCTTAGGTCACATGAATTTTGCGCGGACCTCGTGCTCTTCAAGAGGTATATAGACGATATACTAATTATATGGAAAGGTTCTGAGGAAAATCTAAAATTGTTCTTCCAAGCAATGAATAATAATGATAAAGGTCTCCATTTCACCTATCATTACAGTAACACTTCCATCTCCTTTCTGGATTTAGAAGTATTTGCAGATGAGAGTAGTCTAGCTACCAGAACGTTCTTTAAACAAGTAGACTGTAATGGGTACGTACACAAAAAGAGTTGCCACCATGAGAGATGGAAAGGCAATATATCCATAGGCCAGTACCTTAGAATTAAGAAAAATTGTTCAAGGCTTATAGACTTTGAAACCCAAGTAAATGTTCTCCAACAAAGATTCTATGAAAGAGGTTACAGTGAACAAGAACTAGAAGGAGCTATGACGAGAGCTAAGACTACTGAACGAAGTTCTCTCTTACATTATAAAGAGAAAAGTACATTGGACATAAGAGATAATAAAAATGAATATGATGTAGCACTAATAACAAACTATAACGATGACCACCAAGCATTACGGAAAATAATTACAAAACACTGGCATATAGTCAAAAAAGATCCCTTGATAGGAGACCTCTTAGCATATAAACCGAAAATCATCTTCAGAAAAGCTAGAAATCTAAAACAAATCCTTGCTCCTAGTGTTTTACAAAAAGATAACACCAATATGGTAGATCAAGATCTTAGAGGGAATAATTTGAAAGGTTTTTTCCCCTGTATTTCCTGTAGGGCTTGTAAATATAGTAGCAAAATCAGTTCCATCCAGATAACAGGCACAAATGAAAATTTTAAAATTAAAGACACAATAAGATGTTCAAATAAGGGCATTATATATCTTTTAAAATGTTCATGTGATCTATTTTACATCAGAGAAACAACTAGACTTTTACGTGACAGGATCAGAGAACATCTCTGTAATATTGAAAAGGGGAATCTAGACACTCACCTATACAAACACTTCAGAGAGATACATAAAAATAAATTACAGCATTTAAAATTTTGGGGAATATGTAAGGTCAGAGGTGACTGGAGAGGGGGTGATTTTGAAGGTAAGCTACTAAAAAAAGAAGCTGAACTAATCTATAAATTCGATACCCTCTTCCCCCGAGGCCTTAACTCTGAAATAGACCTGTCCCCCTTTCTAGGAGTCATAATTTAATTAACTCTTAATGTCTTTCAAATAGAAAAATATAAGATGAACTATTTTAAACTCTTTTAAAAAAATTTACCCTAGTTTTATGATACATTGAATAATGATTATAAGTTGATATATTAAAAAATTTCAAATCAATTTAAATTTAACACAATAGATATAAAAAAAATTTATGTATTCACGACAATATCCTTAGAAAAATTTTAGGAACACATTAGAAAAGTCTACGATCTTAACTTGCCTATGAGATTGGACCGATTTATTTAAGAATCCCTTTTCTAATTAGTGCTGAATAAAACTGAAACAAAATTAAAATTAATTTTTCCATTATTATTATTATTTTCTATTTCTTATCCTTTATATTTCTTATCCTTTATATTCATGACATATGAGATAATGAATTTTTAGAATTAATGAATTATATAACCTCTATTTAATTCTATCAACGGATCAATTGTTTGTTTGATCTGATATACCACACAATTCAAATTAAAAATCCTTTTGTCCAATATGGAAGACCACCTCTGGTTTTATCACCTTTATTTTTAATATTTTTTATATGTTCATGTTGAGCACAATAAATTCTTTATCTAACAAAAACACACTACTATAAGACTCAACACTATTTTTTTGGAAAGCAAATATGATCTCCTGGTCTAAGCTAAACATACCACCTTAAGTAAAACTACTAGGAATTTGGATTAAATTCCACCTTTTATTGGAAAGCATCACACCAATCAGCACACTCCGATGAATATTTAAACCCTGTCCCGGGAACACACCGGCATCTTGAAAAAGCCCTGTTAACGGGCGAAATGCGTAGATTGATTTCCAGTTGTTCCCTGCAAAGGACTTTATTTTATCTCTTATCTAGGTACCTAGTTCAAGAATATCCAACCCCCGCGTGTTCCACGCTAAGTGCGGGCCTGCGGATTTCACCTCTTGCCTTCGGAATCAAAAACCAAGCACACAAGAAATCGGAGTGACAAGCAGTTTCCATACACGCTGACCGGGTTCAGCCCACGCAAGTAAAAAGAGCAACATAGCATTGGAGGATACCGCTTACCTGGACATATATCTGACAGTGTGAGTCTAATAAGATCGTATTAATCATCTTTACTCTAAGGTGTGTATTATGACTGTTTGAACCACATCATAGGGAGTCACACAAGGAATAAGAATACAATTTCTCTATGTTATAACCATTTGATGGACAGAAACACGTTTTTTCCTTGATCATCCCATATAAGGAACATAGTTTCAAAAGTGTAGCTACTCACTAAAGTGTAGCCAATTTCGCTGGATAACTAACGCTCATCGAATATATGAACATATTTTATTAAGCTCCAGTATATATTTTTTATCTTCTTAAAGGTGGTAATCCAGTTTATTTTTATTTTTATTAAGGGAGACGTCCCTTTTTACATATCAATTCTCGTCTATATTTCCAATTGTTATATAAACTGTATTTTAAATATTGTGAAGTAAAGTTATTAATTTGCCTTCTGTTGTCTATACTATTTTTGACTAAGTGTGGTGGGATTTTAGCTTTAGCGCCCTCTTATTCTTTCTATCTTGTTCTTACACTTATTAACCCCTATTCTGCCGCCCCCGCTATCGCTGACCCCTGTATATTATTTTTAACCCCTAATCTGCCGCTCCGTAAACCGCCGCTACTTACATTATCCCTATGTACCCCTAATCTGCTGCCCCTAACACCGCCGACCCCTATATTATATTTATTAACCCCTAATCTGCCCCCCACAACGTCGCCTCTACCTGCCTACACTTATTAACCCCTAATCTGCCGACCGGACCGCACCGCTATTATTATAAAGTTATTAACCCCTAATCCGCCTCACTAACCCTATAATAAATAGTATTAACCCCTAATCTGCCCTCCCTAACATCGCCGACACCTAACTTCAATTATTAACCCCTAATCTGCCGACTGGAGCTCACCGCTATTCTAATAAATGTATTAACCCCTAAAGCTAAGTAACCCTAACACTAACACCCCCCTAAATTAAATATAATTTTAATCTAACGAAATTAATTAACTCTTCTTAAATAAATTATTCCTATTTAAAGCTAAATACTTACCTGTAAAATAAATCCTAATATAGCTACAATATAAATTATAATGATATTATAGCTATTTTAGGATTAATATTTATTTTACAGGTAACTTTGTATTTATTTTAACCAGGTACAATAGCTATTAAATAGTTAAGAACTATTTAATAGCTAAAATAGTTAAAATAATTACAAATTTACCTGTAAAATAAATCCTAACCTAAGTTACAATTAAACCTAACACTATACTATCAATAAATAAATTAAATACAATTCCTACAAATAAATACAATGAAATAAACTAACTAAAGTACAAAAAATAAAAAAGAACTAAGTTACAAAAAATAAAAAAATATTTACAAATGTTAGAAAAATATTACAACAATTTTAAACTAATTACACCTACTCTAAGCCCCCTAATAAAATAACAAAGACCCCCAAAATTAAAAAATGCCCTACCCTATTCTAAATTACTAAAGTTCAAAGCTCTTTTACCTTACCAGCCCTGAACAGGGCCCTTTGCGGGGCATGCCCCAAGAAATTCAGCTCTTTTGCCTGTAAAAAAAAACATACAATACCCCCCCCAACATTACAACCCACCACCCACATACCCCTAATCTAACCCAAACCCCCCTTAAATAAACCTAACACTAAGCCCCTGAAGATCTCCCTACCTTGAGTCGTCTTCACCCAGCCAAGCCAAATTCTTCATCCAAGCGGAGCAAGAAGAGGTCCTCCATCCGGTAGAAGTCTTCATCCAAGCGGGGCAGAAGAGGTCTTCCATCCGATTGAAGTCTTCATCCAAGCTGCATCTTCTATCGTCATCCATCCGGAGCGGAGCGGCAGCATCCTGAAGACCTCCGACGCGGAACATCCATCCTGGCCGACGACTGAACGACGAATGACGGTTCCTTTAAATGACGTCATCCAAGATGGCGTCCCTCGAATTCCGATTGGCTGATAGGATTCTATCAGCCAATCGGAATTAAGGTCTTCATGGGCTTAGTGTTAGGTTTATTTAAGGGGGGTTTGGGTTAGATTAGGGGTATGTGGGTGGTGGGTTGTAATGTTGGGGGGGGGGTATTGTATGTTTTTTTTTACAGGCAAAAGAGCTGAATTTCTTGGGGCATGCCCCGCAAAGGGCCCTGTTCAGGGCTGGTAAGGTAAAAGAGCTTTGAACTTTAGTAATTTAGAATAGGGTAGGGCATTTTTTTATTTTGGGGTCTTTGTTATTTTATTAGGGGGCTTAGAGTAGGTGTAATTAGTTTAAAATTGTTGTAATATTTTTCTAATGTTTGTAAATATTTTTTTATTTTTTGTAACTTAGTTCTTTTTTATTTTTTGTACTTTAGTTAGTTTATTTCATTGTATTTATTTGTAGGAATTGTATTTAATTAATTTATTGATAGTGTAGTGTTAGGTTTAATTGTAACTTAGGTTAGGATTTATTTTACAGGTAAATTTGTAATTATTTTAACTATTTTAGCTATTAAATAGTTCTTAACTATTTAATAGCTATTGTACCTGGTTAAAATAAATACAAAGTTACCTGTAAAATAAATATTAATCCTAAAATAGCTATAATATAAATATAATTTATATTGTAGCTATATTAGGATTTATTTTACAGGTAAGTATTTAGCTTTAAATAGGAATAATTTATTTAAGAAGAGTTAATTAATTTCGTTAGATTAAAATTATATTTAATTTAGGGGGGTGTTAGTGTTAGGGTTAGACTTAGCTTTAGGGGTTAATACATTTATTAGAATAGCGGTGAGCTCCAGTCGGCAGATTAGGGGTTAATAATTGAAGTTAGGTGTCGGCGATGTTAGGGAGGGCAGATTAGGGGTTAATACTATTTATTATAGGGTTAGTGAGGCGGATTAGGGGTTAATAACTTTATTATAGTAGCGGTGCGGTCCGCTCGGCAGATTAGGGGTTAATAAGTGTAGGCAGGTGGAGGCGACATTGAGGGGGGCAGATTAGGGGTTAATAAATAGAATATAGGGGTCGGCGGTGTTAGGGGCAGCAGATTAGGGGTACATAGCTATAATGTAGGTGGCGGCGCTTTGCGGTCGGCAGATTAGGGGTTAATAAGTGTAGGTAGCTGGCTGCGACGTTGTGGGGGGCAGGTTAGGGGTTAATAAATATAATATAGGGGTCGGCGGTGTTGGGGGCAGCAGATTAGGGGTACATAAGTATAACGTAGGTGGCGGTCGGCAGAATACGGGTTAAAAAAATTTAATCGAGTGTCGTCGATGTGGGGGGGGCCTCGGTTTAGGGGTACATAGGTAGTTTATGGGTGTTAGTGTACTTTAGAGCACAGTAGTTAAGAGCTTTATGAACCGGCGTTAGCCCAGAAAGCTCTTAACTACTGACTTTTTTTTGCGGCTGGAGTTTTGTCGTTAGAATTCTAACGCTCACTTCAGACACGACTCTAAATACCGGAGTTAGAAAGATCCCATTGAAAAGATAGGATACGCAATTGACGTAAGGGGATCTGCGGTATGGAAAAGTCGCGGCTGAAAAGTGAGCGTTAGACCTTTTTTTGACTGACTCCAAATACCGGCGGTAGCCTAAAACCAGCGTTAGGAGCCTCTAACACAGCTTTTCACGGCTACCGCCAAACTCCAAATCTAGGCCAATGTGACACAAAGCCTAGTTTTTATAGGTCAGATGTTTATACGATGTATGGGTTTGCCAATAACACCTATGAGAGTGGATAGGGGTAGGACATTCAGGGGGCTTTTGAGGGGTCCTATCCCCAAGTTAGGGTCTTATCTTTGGTGTCATTTGATTATGCTCAGTATGGGGTATACTTGTGTAGTAGTCACTAAGTGACACAAAGTCTAGTTTTTTTTAGGGCACATGTTTATATGATGTGGGCATTTGCATTATCAACTATAAGAGTGGACATGGGCAGTGCATTCAGGGGGCTCTTGAGGGGTCCTATCCCCTAGTTAGGGTCCTAATTTTGGTGTCATTTGATTATCCTTAGTCTGGGGTATAATTGGGTAGTGGTCACTAAGTTACACAAAACCTAGTTTTTATAGGGTTTTATATTATGTATGTATCACCTATGAGAGTGGACAGGGGCAGTGCATTTAGGGGGCTCTTGCAGGGTCCTATCCCAATGTTAGGGTCCTAACTTTGATTTCATTAGATTCTGCTCTCTCTGGGGGGTGACTTGGATAATAATCACTAAGTGACACTAAGCCTAATTTTTATAGGGCAGTTGTTTATATGATGTATGTATGTGCATTATTACTTTTGAGAGTAGAGAGGGGCAGTGGATTCAGGGGGCTCTTAAGCAGTCCTATCCCCAAGTTAGGGCCTTAACTTTGGTGTCATTTGATTATGCACAGTATGGGGTATACTTGTGTAGTAGTGACTAAGTGACACAAAGCCTAGTTTTTGTAGGGCAGGTGCTTATATTATGTATGTATCACCTATGAGAGTGGATAGGGGCAGTGCATTTAGGGGGCTCTTGCGGGTTCCAATCCCCAAGTTAGGGTCTTATCTTTGATGTCATTAGATTCTGCTGGGGGTTACTTGGATAATAGTCACTAAGTGACACATAGCCTAGTTTTTATAGGGCAGATGTTTATATGATGTTTGTATTTACATTGTCACCTATGAGAGTGGATAGGGGCAGTGCATTTAGGAGGCTCCTGAGGGGTCCTATCCCCAAGTTAGATTTGTAACTTTGATATTATTTTGTTATGCTCAGTCAGGGGTATGGTTGTGTAGTAGTCACTAAGTGACACAAAGCTTCTTTTTCATATTTTTTCTTTGTTTTTATTTAACATGGAAATCCCCATAAGCTTTTGAATAATGAATAACGAAAAAGTGTCTAACTTCAGGTGGGTTGCCCAGACTCAAAAGGCGGTAAGATTCGGGTTGAAAATAAAATATAACTTTTAATATTTCTTTAGTAAAATTAACACAAAACACAACAAAATTGTTAAAACCAACAGAGTGAGACTAAATCCAATATTTGAGTATATGTCGTACTAGGTGTGTGGTCAATGCCTAAAATTATTGAATTCCGAGAATCACAATGATCATATAGGGAGTATGGCCTAATAACCTCTTAAAGGACACTTGTGGGTGAGTTGTGGATTCAATAATAAATTCAATAATAAATATCACTCCTCGGGTATCCCACTGTGGGTGGAGTGGTTTATAGTATGAAATCATACTGGTTAGCTATCTCTCAGGTAGTATAAGTACATCACTAGTAAATAGTAATGGTGTGAACAAAGTCACTAACCAAATGACCTGTTAATGTCTCATAATATAATAGGAAACTGTAGTAGAATCCACTACAGAGATGTTTTAATCTGGTGTTTCTACCATATGATCCACACACTTGTGGACTTACAACCAATACTGGTATATCAACAAGTAACACTTCAGTGTTAGTAGCGTGTAACGTTGTAATTGTAGTTATGCTGAGCTGCTAGTATGGTTTAACACTCTGCATTTACTTGTTCTTATAATCGTGAATAATACACACTCTTGTTGGTATTTGTTGGATGCTAATATGTTACAGCGAGATGTATCTTCAATGATTATATATGGGAACACTCCATTTGGCAGCAACGTATCTTGAAATAATATCGCTTTCTCATGTAGCAAGTTAGTTTATTATGTATCAATTTCTCCAACATAGGTGTGTCCGGTCCACGGCGTCATCCTTACTTGTGGGATATTCTCTTCCCCAACAGGAAATGGCAAAGAGCCCAGCAAAGCTGGTCACATGATCCCTCCTAGGCTCCGCCTACCCCAGTCATTCTCTTTGCCGTTGTACAGGCAACATCTCCACGGAGATGGCTTAGAGTTTTTTAGTGTTTAACTGTAGTTTTTTATTATTCAATCAAGAGTTTGTTATTTTGAAATAGTGCTGGTATGTACTATTTACTCAGAAACAGAAAAGAGATGAAGATTTCTGTTTGTATGAGGAAAATGATTTTAGCAACCGTAACTAAAATCCATGGCTGTTCCACACAGGACTGTTGAGAGCAATTAACTTCAGTTGGGGGAACAGTGTGCAGTCTCTTGCTGCTTGAGGTATGACACATTCTAACAAGACGATGTAATGCTGGAAGCTGTCATTTTCCCTATGGGATCCGGTAAGCCATGTTTATTACGATCGTAAATAAGGGCTTCACAAGGGCTTATTTAGACTGTAGACTTTTCTGGGCTAAATCGATTCATTATTAACACATATTTAGCCTTGAGGAATCATTTTATCTGGGTATTTTGATATAATAATATCGGCAGGCACTGTATTAGACACCTTATTTCTTAGGGGCTTTCCCAAAGCATAAGCAGAGTCTCATTTTCGCGCCGGTGTGGCGCACTTGTTTTTGAGAGGCATGGCATGCAGTCGCATGTGAGAGGAGCTCTGATACTTAGAAAAGACTTTCTGAAGGCGTCATTGGTATCGTATTCCCCTTTGGGTTTGGTTGGGTCTCAGCAAAGCAGATACCAGGGACTGTAATGGGGTTAAAGCTTAAAACGGCTCCGGTTCCGTTATTTTAAGGGTTAAAGCTTCCAAATTTGGTGTGCAATATTTTTAAGGCTTTAAGACACTGTGGTGAAAATTTGGTGAATTTTGAACAATTCCTTCATGTTTTTTCGCAATTGCAGTAATAAAGTGTGTTCAGTTTAAAATTTAAAGTGACAGTAACGGTTTTATTTTAAAACGTTTTTTGTACTTTCTTATCAAGTTTATGCCTGTTTAACATGTCTGAACTACCAGATAGACTGTGTTCTGAATGTGGGGAAGCCAGAATTCCTATTCATTTAAATAAATGTGATTTATGTGATAATGACAATGATGCCCAAGATGATTCCTCAAGTGAGGGGAGTAAGCATGGTACTGCATCATTCCCTCCTTCGTCTACACAAGTCTTGCCCACTCAGGAGGCCCCTAGTACATCTAGCGCGCCAATACTACTTACTATGCAACAATTAACGGCTGTAATGGATAATTCTGTCAAAAACATTTTAGCCAAAATGAACCCTTGTCAGCGTAAGCGTGGCTGCTCTGTTTTAGTTACTGAAGAGCATGACGACGCTGATATTAATATCTCTGAAGGGCCCCTAACCCAATCTGAGGGGGCCAGGGAGGTTTTGTCTGAGGGAGAAATTACTGATTCAGGGAACATTTCTCATCAGGCTGAATCTGATGTGATTACATTTAAATTTAAGTTGGAACATCTCCGCATTTTGCTTAAGGAGGTATTATCCACTCTGGATGATTGTGAAAAGTTGGTCATCCCAGAGAAACTATGTAAAATGGACAAGTTCCTAGAGGTGCCGGGGCTCCCAGAAGCTTTTCCTATACCCAAGCGGGTGGCGGACATTGTTAATAAAGAATGGGAAAGGCCCGGTATTCCTTTCGTCCCTCCCCCCATATTTAAAAAATTGTTTCCTATGGTCGACCCCAGAAAGGACTTATGGCAGTCAGTCCCCAAGGTCGAGGGAGCGGTTTCTACTTTAAACAAACGCACCACTATACCCATAGAGGATAGTTGTGCTTTCAAAGATCCTATGGATAAAAAATTAGAAGGTTTGCTTAAAAAGATGTTTGTTCAGCAGGGTTACCTTCTACAACCCATTTCATGCATTGTCCCTGTCACTACAGCCGCATATTTCTGGTTTGATGAACTGATAAAGGTGCTCGATAGTGATTCTCCTCCTTATGAGGAGATTATGGACAGAATCAATGCTCTCAAATTGGCTAATTCTTTCACTCTAGACGCCACTTTGCAATTGGCTAGGTTAGCGGCTAAGAATTCTGGGTTTGCTATTGTGGCGCGCAGAGCGCTTTGGTTGAAATCTTGGTCGGCTGATGCGTCTTCCAAGAACAAGCTACTAAACATTCCTTTCAAGGGGAAAACGCTGTTTGGCCCTGACTTGAAAGAGATTATCTCTGATATCACTGGGGGTAAGGGCCACGCCCTTCCTCAGGATCGGCCTTTCAAGGCAAAAAATAGACCTAATTTTCGTCCCTTTCGTAAAAACGGACCAGCCCAAAGTGCTACGTCCTCTAAGCAAGAGGGTAATACTTCTCAAGCCAAGCCAGCTTGGAGACCAATGCAAGGCTGGAACAAGGGAAAGCAGGCCAAGAAACCTGCCACTGCTACCAAGACAGCATGAAATATTGGCCCCCGATCCGGGACCGGATCTGGTGGGGGGCAGACTCTCTCTCTTCGCTCAGGCTTGGGCAAGAGATGTTCTGGATCCTTGGGCGCTAGAAATAGTCTCCCAGGGTTATCTTCTGGAATTCAAGGGACTTCCCCCAAGGGGAAGGTTCCACAGGTCTCAGTTGTCTTCAGACCACATAAAAAGACAGGCGTTCTTACATTGTGTAGAAGACCTGTTAAAAATGGGAGTGATTCATCCTGTTCCATTAAGAGAACAAGGGATGGGGTTCTACTCCAATCTGTTCATAGTTCCCAAAAAAGAGGGAACGTTCAGACCAATCTTAGATCTCAAGATCTTAAACAAATTTCTCAAGGTCCCATCGTTCAAGATGGAAACCATTCGAACTATCCTTCCTTCCATCCAGGAAGGTCAATTCATGACCACGGTGGATTTAAAGGATGCGTATCTACATATTCCTATCCACAAGGAACATCATCGGTTCCTAAGGTTTGCATTCCTGGACAAACATTACCAGTTTGTGGCGCTTCCTTTCGGATTAGCCACTGCTCCAAGGATTTTCACAAAGGTACTAGGGTCCCTTCTAGCGGTGCTAAGACCAAGGGGCATTGCAGTAGTACCTTACCTGGACGACATTCTGATTCAAGCGTCGTCCCTCCCTCGAGCAAAGGCTCACACGGACATCGTCCTGGCCTTTCTCAGATCTCACGGCTGGAAAGTGAACGTGGAAAAGAGTTCACTATCCCCGTCAACAAGGGTTCCCTTCTTGGGAACAATTATAGACTCCTCAGAAATGAGGATTTTTCTAACAGAGGCCAGAAAAACAAAACTTCTGGACTCTTGTCGGATACTTCATTCCGTTCCTCTTCCTTCCGTAGCTCAGTGCATGGAAGTGATCGGGTTGATGGTAGCGGCAATGGACATAGTTCCTTTTGCGCGCATTCATCTAAGACCATTACAACTGTGCATGCTCAGTCAGTGGAATGGGGACTATACAGACTTGTCTCCAAAGATACAAGTAAATCAGAGGACCAGAGACTCACTCCGTTGGTGGCTGTCCCTGGACAACCTGTCACAAGGGATGACATTCCGCAGACCAGAGTGGGTCATTGTCACGACCGACGCCAGTCTGATGGGCTGGGGCGCGGTCTGGGGATCCCTGAAAGCTCAGGGTCTTTGGTCTCGGGAAGAATCTCTTCTACCGATAAATATTCTGGAACTGAGAGCGATATTCAATGCTCTCAAGGCTTGGCCTCAGCTAGCGAGGACCAAGTTCATACGGTTTCAATCAGACAACATGACGACTGTTGCGTACATCAACCATCAGGGGGGAACAAGGAGTTCCCTAGCGATGGAAGAAGTGACCAAGATTATTCTATGGGCGGAGTCTCACTCCTGCCACCTGTCTGCTATCCACATCCCGGGAGTGGAAAATTGGGAAGCGGATTTTCTGAGTCGTCAGACATTGCATCCGGGGGAGTGGGAACTCCATCCGGAAATCTTTGCCCAAGTCACTCAGCTGTGGGGCATTCCAGACATGGATCTAATGGCCTCTCGTCAGAACTTCAAAGTTCCCTCCTACGGGTCCAGATCCAGGGATCCCAAGGCGGCTCTAGTGGATGCACTAGTAGCACCTTGGACCTTCAAACTAGCTTATGTGTTCCCGCCGTTTCCTCTCATCCCCAGGCTGGTAGCCAGGATCAATCAGGAGAGGGCGTCGGTGATCTTGATAGCTCCTGCGTGGCCACGCAGGACTTGGTATGCAGATCTGGTGAATATGTCATCGGCTCCACCTTGGAAGCTACCTTTGAGACGAGACCTTCTTGTTCAGGGTCCGTTCGAACATCCGAATCTGGTTTCACTCCAGCTGACTGCTTGGAGATTGAACGCTTGATTTTATCGAAGCGAGGTTTCTCAGATTCTGTTATCGATACTCTTGTTCAGGCCAGAAAGCCTGTAACTAGAAAGATTTACCACAAAAATTGGAAAAAATATATCTGTTGGTGTGAATCTAAAGGATTCCCTTGGGACAAGGTTAAGATTCCTAGGATTCTATCCTTCCTTCAAGAAGGATTGGAAAAAGGATTATCGGCAAGTTCCCTGAAAGGACAGATTTCTGCCTTGTCGGTGTTACTTCACAAAAAGCTGGCAGCTGTGCCAGATGTTCAAGCCTTTGTTCAGGCTCTGGTTAGAATCAAGCCTGTTTACAAACCTTTGACTCCTCCTTGGAGTCTCAATTTAGTTCTTTCAGTTCTTCAGGGGGTTCCGTTTGAACCCTTACATTCCGTTGATATTAAGTTATTATCTTGGAAAGTTTTGTTTTTAGTTGCAATTTCTTCTGCTAGAAGAGTTTCAGAATTATCTGCTCTGCAGTGTTCTCCTCCTTATCTGGTGTTCCATGCAGATAAGGTGGTTTTACGTACTAAACCTGGTTTTCTTCCAAAAGTTGTTTCTAACAAAAACATTAACCAGGAGATTATCGTACCTTCTCTGTGTCCGAAACCAGTTTCAAAGAAGGAACGTTTGTTGCACAATTTGGATGTTGTTCGCGCTCTAAAATTCTATTTAGATGCTACAAAGGATTTTAGACAAACATCTTCCTTGTTTGTTGTTTATTCAGGTAAAAGGAGAGGTCAAAAAGCAACTTCTACCTCTCTCTCTTTTTGGATTAAAAGCATCATCAGATTGGCTTACGAGACTGCCGGACGGCAGCCTCCCGAAAGAATCACAGCTCATTCCACTAGGGCTGTGGCTTCCACATGGGCCTTCAAGAACGAGGCTTCTGTTGATCAGATATGTAGGGCAGCGACTTGGTCTTCACTGCACACTTTTACCAAATTTTACAAGTTTGATACTTTTGCTTCTTCTGAGGCTATTTTTGGGAGAAAGGTTTTGCAAGCCGTGGTGCCTTCCATTTAGGTGACCTGATTTGCTCCCTCCCTTCATCCGTGTCCTAAAGCTTTGGTATTGGTTCCCACAAGTAAGGATGACGCCGTGGACCGGACACACCTATGTTGGAGAAAACAGAATTTATGTTTACCTGATAAATTTCTTTCTCCACGGGTGTGCCGGGCCCACGGCCCGCCCTGGTTTTTTAATCAGGTCTGATAATTTATTTTCTTTAACTACAGTCACCACGGTACCATATGGTTTCTCCTATGCAAATATTCCTCCTTAACGTCGGTCGAATGACTGGGGTAGGCGGAGCCTAGGAGGGATCATGTGACCAGCTTTGCTGGGCTCTTTGCCATTTCCTGTTGGGGAAGAGAATATCCCACAAGTAAGGATGACGCCGTGGACCGGACACACCGTTGGAGAAAGAAATTTATCAGGTAAACATAAATTCTGTTTTTATGATGTCTAGAAGAGAGCGTCCCACAAATCTGTCAACCAATACTAGTATATCAACAAATAACACTTAAACGATGGAGGTACGTAGCAATGTAATGGTAATTATGCTGCTACTAGTAATAGTAATTATGCAGCTACTAGTGTGGTTTGACACTCTGCATATATTCTTATAATCATGGATAACACATGCTACTGTTAATATTTGTTAGATGTTAATAAGCTACGGTGAAATGTTTATATATAGGCACATTTCATTTAGCAACACCATATCTTAAAAAAATAATTTGCTTTCTAATGTAGCAAGTTGGTTAATTATCTAGCGATTTTTTGGCGTTTAAAAAGGAACGTCCCACATATGTCCGCTTAGTGCGGTATCGCTTTTAGAGCTGCTTAACAAGTATACAGGGTAGACTTGAACTGTATCTGGCTCAACAATCTAGCTTAAAAAGCGTTTCTATTATTGTGTTATAATATGATGTTGATATTGTCTGAGTCACAATGTTATACATTATGTAGCTTATGTATAGTAAATTTATGTTCCGTAGATAGTAATGGTTGATGGTATCAGGTTTTGTATCCTAGTTTCGTCTTTTTAACACATAACCATATCATAGTCTGACAGTAATTATATTAAACTGCTAGTATGAGTTTGTTACTCTGCCTTCACTTGTTCTCCTAATTGTGAGTTCCTCACACCACTATATACATAAGTTGATTGTTGTAAGCTACAGTTAAGTGCATCGACACTACTCATGTATGTGAGCACTTCATACTGTAATGAAGTTTTATGAAATATTGACAATTCCTAAGGTGGCAAGTTTGCTAATAATATAACAATTCTATGACGTCTACAAGAGATAGTCCCATATGAATCCGCTTAGTGCGGTATCGCTATTAGAACTGATTAACAATTATACAAAGTGAGCTTAGCTAATGTGGCAAGTTTACTAACAATATAACAGCTCTATGACGTCTGCTCTATGACGTCTGCAAGTGAGCATCCCACAAGTACCCGCTTAGTGCGGTATCACTGTTGGAACTGAATAACAATTTTACAAGGAAGGCTTAGACTGGATCAATCTCAACAATTTAAATTAAAAAGCGTCTTAACACACTGCTGACGCATTTCACCCGTTTTGGCTTTCTCAAAGGCAGCGAGCCGCCCGTTAGATGGAGATTTACATGTTCCGGTGCCATATTAGTATCCAAGAAATTAATAGATTCCTCACTCCAGGACAATGTAAATTTAATACTTAATACAGAGTTTAATTCCAGCACAAATTGCTGGAGGGTGCCAATGTCGCCCCACCAAATGCCAAAAATACAGTTTATGTAGCGCCACCAAGTGGTAAGCTGGCTAAAACGTGCTTGTGCACGATTTCTCCATAGGAAACAATGGGGCTGAGACGGCTGAAAAAAAACCTAACACCTGCAAAAAAAGCAGCGTCCAGCTTCTAATGCAGCCCCATTGTTTCCTGTGGGGAAATACTTTCTAAGTCTACACCTAACACCCTAACATGAACCCCGAGTCTAAACACCCCTAATCTAACACTTATTAACCCCTTATCTGCCGCCCCCGACATCGTCGCCACCTGCATTATATTATTAACCCCTAATCTGCCGCTCCGGACACCGCCGCCACCTACATTATACATATGAACCCCTAATCTGCTGCCCCTAACATTGCCGACACCTGCATTATATATATTAACCCCTAATCTGCCGCCCCCAACGTCGCCGCAACCTAACTACAATTATTAACCCCTATTCTGCCGCCCCCAACGTCGCCGCCACTATACTAAATGTATTAACCCCTAAACCTAAGTCTAACCCTGACACCCCCCCTACACATGAATATATATGTATATATAGGTATGTGTGTGGGGGGTACACATATGTACAGTATATTCAGACACATATTAAACATGGAGACCTAAGAGCAAAAATTTCAAGATGTTTTCACCTATATATATTTTTGAAAGCATAGAATATCTTGGGATTTAACATGAGCATTCTAACAATTATTTCTTTGGTTACAGACAACAATTGGACATGGGCATCAATTCATATATTCAGGAAGAAGTACACTGATTGTGAAACATGCTGTATTTGTATGAATATATATATCATGGATTTTAAATGCTATTAATTTTAGAACAGTTTAGAAATATAAATTATTTTGATGTAATATGATATTAAAAAGAATTTGATGTTTCATATTAAAATAATCAGAACATTCACATGATGCCATCCTGCCTGGAATTTGGATTGTAAGCTATTAATGCAAGAAATTATGTCATTTATTACACATTTTAAAGAAATATTTTCTTTCACTGTCTAGAAATGGTTAAATTAATCTGTTTGTTCGTCATGCTGCCCCCCGATGGCAAAGGTCCAGTATTGCAGCCAAAAGATTGGCTATTAAGGGATGCATTTTCCCTAGCAACCATATATCCCAGGTTGTCCAATCAGAAGGGACAAGGTTCCGAAGGGCCGCCCATATTTCTCACCTATGATTAAACAATATAAGTGGTATGCAGGAGAGGGAAAGGAGTGGCTGCTGATGATTTTGCTAAACTGACTAAAAACTGTTGCGTAGGGACACAGTCAAACTATAAGCAAAGTGGGCCATATTTTTTCTTATCAACTGCTATTACACTTATCTTTATATGAGGTGGGACAAACAAGAAGTTTTTTGAAAATTGCATTATCTATTTTGGTCATTTCTGGTAAAGTATTGAAATTACATGTGATGTTTTAAAATAAGATATATGCATAGTCACTACAGTTAAATTACAACTGATAGATTAAAGAGAGCAGTTTGTATCCTAGCTTATATTTCATAGCCTGTGTATTGTTAAACACATATCCTTAATGCTAAATTGTTTTATCTGTGCAAATATAGAGTTATAAGTCAGAGTTTGGCTATTGGCACAAATAATATATACAATTTCTGATGTTTTAAATTGGAATTATATAGGATACATTGTGGGTAAATAGCTGAGTGTATTTGTTTGAATGTTAGTAGCTGCTATCTTAAGTCTCATTGTGATATTTTAAATGCAACTCTGAATGAAAGGCTATTGTGAATAAGGCTAGTTCTAAAGGTAAACTTTTATGAGCTTGGTAAGAAGTATAGCATATTTTAATAGTTTTAATAGTGTATAGAATTGACCCATACTCTGGTTCCTACAAATATATTTCAATGTGTTCATAGATATTAACTAATAATAAAGAATTTAGGAATTTATATTAATTTTATGGTCTAGTATATGCATATAGATTGAGGGTTCAGTTTAAAGGATAATTATTAAATATATTGTATTATAACCCAGCAATAAACTGACAGTATTTAGTTTTAAATAGGAATAATTTATTTAATTATAGCAATTTTATTTATATTTATTAAAAATAGATTTAAGTTAGGGGGGTGTCAGGGTTAGGGTTAGACTTAAGTTTAGGGGTTAATACATTTAATATAGTAGCGGTGACGTTGGGGGCGGCAGATTAGGGGTTAAAAATTGTAGGTAGGCGGTGGCGATGTTAGGGACAGCAGATTAGGGGTTAATAACATTTATTCTAGTTTTTGCGAAGCAGAAGTGCGGCGGTTTTATGGGTTAATACATTTATTATAGTGGTGGAGATGTCCGGTCGGCAGATTAGGGGTTAAAAAATTTTATTATAGTGTTTGCGATGTGGGGGGGGGGGGCTCGGTTTAGGGGTTCATAGGTAATTTATGGGTGTTAGTGTACTTTGTAGCACTTTAGTTAAGAGCTTTATGTTCCGGCGTTAGCACATAAAACTACTTACTTTTAAATGCGGTAGGAGTCTTGGAGGTAGAGGCTGTACCGCTCACTTCTTCCAAGACTTGTAATACCAGCGTTAGGCAAATCCCATTAAAAAGATAGGATACGCAATTGACGTAAGGGGATTTACGGTAGCCAAAAGTTGCGGAAGAAAAGTGAGCGGTACACCTTTACCTGCCAAACTTGTAATACCAGCGGGCGTTTAAAAGCAGCGTTAGGACCCCTTAACGCTGCTTTTTAAGGCTAACGCAGAACTCGTAATCTAGGCGATAGATTGTAATGCAAAGGGTCTTAAAAGTTTGTCTATGTATATGGAAATGTTAGTAAAAATAGAGTCGGTGCCTGCCACATTTGGACGCCCTGGAGGGGCCTCCAAATTTGTATGCACCTTGGGGAGTTTATAAAAAACTGGGGTGATAAATACATCCTTAATAAGAAAATTCTTAGTTTCATTGTCAATGATGCCATTCAGGAATGTCCTATGAACATTTTTTTTATATTAGCCATAATTTTCTTAGAGGGATCGTAGGTAAGGGGCATATAAACTTCAGACTTGAACAATTGTCCCTGAATTTCATTTATATAATACACCCTATTAAGGATCACAGTGGCTCCACCCTTGTCAGCCTCCACCCTTGTCAGCCTGCTTGTAAATCAGCCTTTTGTCATCACTAAATGATCTTAGAGCTAAGCTCTCTTGTTTGGACATATTAGGTAAAAATGTATGCCCTTTCTTATTTAGCTGTGCTTTAAACACATCCAGATCATTTTTGACTAATTTCATAAAGACATCAATGCTGGAATCATAAGCTGCTGGTGTCAATGTGCTTTTATTTTTCAAACCCAATCTCCTAATAGTAAGTTCATCTGCCCTACAAGTCACAGTGACACATTGTGGCATCTTACCAGAGTCTGTCTTGGAAAAAAAACAGAATTTATGCTTACCTGATAAATTACTTTCTCCAACGGTGTGTCCGGTCCACTGCGTCATCCATTACTTGTGGGAATATTCTCTTCCCCAACAGGAAATGGCAAAGAGCACAGCAAAAGCTGTCCATATAGCCCCTCCTCAGGCTCCGCCCCCCAGTCATTTGACCTACGGTTAGGAGAAAAAAGGAGAAACTATAGGGTGCCGTGGTGACTGTAGTATATAGAGAGAGAAATTTTTCAAACCTGATTAAAAAACCAGGGCGGGCCGTGGACCGGACACACCGTTGGAGAAAGTAATTTATCAGGTAAGCATAAATTCTGTTTTCTCCAACATTGGTGTGTCCGGTCCACGGCGTCATCCATTACTTGTGGGAACCAATACCAAAGCCTTAGGACACGGATGAAGGGAGGGAGCAAATCAGGTTACCTAAACAGAAGGCACCACGGCTTGCAAAACCTTTCTCCCAAAAACAGCCTCCGAAGAAGCAAAAGTATCAAATTTGTAAAATTTGGCAAAAGTGTGCAGAGAAGACCAAGTCGCTGCCTTACATATCTGATCAACAGAAGCCTCGTTCTTGAAAACCCATGTGGAAGCCACAGCTCTAGTAGAATGAGCTGTAATTCGTTCTGGAGGCTGCCGTCCGGCAGTCTCATAAGCCAATCGGATGATGCTTTTCAGCCAAAAAGAAAGAGAGGTAGCAGTAGCTTTCTGCCCTCTCCTCTTACCAGAGTAAACGACAAACAAAGATGAGGTTTGTCTAAAATCCTTAGTTGCTTCTAAATAGAACTTTAAAGCACGAACTACATCTAAATTGTGTAACAAACGTTCCTTCTTTGAAACTGGATTCGGACACAGAGAAGGAACAACTATTTCCTGGTTAATATTCCTGTTGGAAACAACCTTCAGAAGAAAACCAGGCTTAGTACGCAAAACGACCTTATCTGAATGGAACACCAGATAGGGTGTATTACACTGCAAAGCAGATAATTCCGAAACTCTTCTTGCAGAAGAAATAGCAACCAAAAACAGAACCTTCCATGATAGTAACTTGATATCTATGGAATGTAAGGGTTCAAACGGAACCCCTTGAAGAACTGAAAGAACTAAATTTAGACTCCAAGGAGGAGTCAAGGGTCTGTAAACAGGCTTGATTCTGACCAAAGCCTGTACGAAAGCTTGTACATCTGGCACAGCTGCCAGTCGTTTGTGTAACAAGACAGATAAAGCAGAAATCTGTCCTTTTAGAGAACTCGCTGACAATCCCTTATCCAAACCTTCTTGGAGAAAAGAGAGGATCTTAGGAATTTTAATCTTACTCCAGGAGAATCCCTTGGATTCACACCAACAGATATATCTTTTCCATATTTTATGGTAAATCTTTCTAGTCACCGGTTTTCTGGCTTGGACCAGAGTATCTATCACTGAATCTGAAAACCCACGCTTGGATAAAATCAAACGTTCAATTTCCAAGCAGTCAGCTGCAGAGAAACTAGATTTGGATGTTCGAATGGACCTTGTACTAGAAGATCCTGTCTCAAAGGTAGCTTCCATGGTGGAGCCGATGACATATTCACCAGGTCTGCATACCAAGTCCTGCGCGGCCACGCAGGAGCTATCAGAATCACCGAGGCCTTCTCCTGTTTGATCCTGGCTACAAGCCTGGGAAGGAGAGGGAACGGTGGAAACGCATAAGCTAGGTTGAACGACCAAGGCGCCACTAATGCATCCACTAGAGTCGCCTTGGGATCCCTGGATCTGGACCCGTAGCAAGGAACCTTGAAGTTCTGACGGGACGCCATCAGATCCATGTCTGGAATGCCCCATAATTGAGTCAACTTGGCAAACACCTCCGGGTGGAGTTCCCACTCCCCCGGATGGAAAGTCTGACGACTCAGATAATCCGCCTCCCAGTTGTCTACTCCTGGGATGTGGATTGCAGATAGGTGGCAAGAGTGATCCTCCGCCCATTTGATGATTTTGGATACCTCTCTCATCGCCAAGGAACTCCTTGTTCCCCCCTGATGGTTGATGTAAGCTACAGTCGTCATGTTGTCTGACTGGAATCTTATGAATCCGGCCTTCGCTAGTTGAGGCCAAGCCCGGAGAGCATTGAATATCGCTCTCAGTTCCAGGATGTTGATCGGGAGAAGAGACTCTTCCCGAGACCATAAACCCTGAGCTTTCAGGGAATCCCAGACCGCGCCCCAGCCTAATAGACTGGCGTTGGTCGTGACAATGACCCACTCTGGTCTGTGGAAACTCATTCCCTGAGACAGGTGATCCTGGGACAACCACCAACGGAGTGAGTCTCTGGTCATCTGGTCTACTTGAATCTTTGGAGACAAGTCTGTATAGTCCCCATTCCACTGCTTGAGCATGCACAGTTGTAATGGTCTTAGATGAATTCGAGCAAAAGAAACTATGTCCATTGCTGCAACCATCAACCCTACTACTTCCATGCACTGAGCTATGGAAGGCTGCAGAATAGAGTGAAGAACTTGACAAGCGTTTAGAAGCTTTGACTTTCTGACTTCTGTCAAGAAGATCTTAATTTCTAAAGAATCTATTATTGTTCCCAAAACGGGAACTCTTGTCGACGGAGACAGGGAACTCTTTTCTACGTTCACCTTCCACCCGTGAGATCTGAGAAAGGCTAGAACAATGTCTGTATAAGCCTTTGCCTTGGAAAGAGACGACGCTTGAATTAGAATGTCGTCCAGATAAGGTGCCACTGCAATGCCCCTTGGTCTTAGAACCGCTAGAAGGGACCCGAGCACCTTTGTGAAAATTCTGGGAGCAGTGGCTAGTCCGAATGGGAGAGCCACGAACTGATAATGTTTGTCCAGAAAGGCGAACCTTAGGAACTGAAGATGATCTTTGTGGATAGGAATATGTAGATACGCATCCTTTAAATCCACGGTAGTCATATATTGACCCTCCTGGAT
Source organism: Bombina bombina (assembly GCF_027579735.1). Lineage (NCBI taxonomy): Eukaryota > Metazoa > Chordata > Amphibia > Anura > Bombinatoridae > Bombina > Bombina bombina. The sequence continues at coordinate 262,851,417 of NC_069506.1, read as the reverse complement.
TGAAGGTAAAATTGTTCGAATGGTTTCCATTTTGAACGATGGAACTCTGAGAAATATGTTTAGAATTTTTAAATCCAGAATTGGTCTGAAAGTTCCCTCTTTTTTGGGAACTACAAACAGATTTGAGTAAAACCCCTGACCTTGTTCCACAGTTGGAACTGGGTGTATCACTCCCATCTTTAACAGGTCTTCTACACAATGTAAGAATGCCTGTCTCTTTATTTGGTTTGAAGATAAGTGAGACATGTGGAACCTTCCCCTTGGGGGTAGTTCCTAGAATTCTAGAAGATAACCCTGAGAGACTATTTCTAGTGCCCAGGGATCCTGAACATCTCTTGCCCAAGCCTGAGCAAAGAGAGAGAGTCTGCCCCCTACTAGATCCGGTCCCGGATCGGGGGCTACCCCTTCATGCTTTTTTGGTAGCAGCAGCAGGCTTCTTAGCCTGTTTACCCTTGTTCCAGCCTTGCATTGGTTTCCAAGCTGGTTTAGTCTGGGAAGCGTTACCTTCTTGTCTAGAGGCTGCAGAGTTGGAAGCCGGTCCGTTCCTGAAATTGCGAAAGGAACGAAAATTGGACTTATTCTTAGCCTTGAAAGGCCTATCTTGTGGGAGGGCATGGCCCTTTCCCCCAGTGATGTCAGAAATAATTTCTTTCAATTCTGGCCCAAAAAGGGTCTTACCTTTGAAAGGGATATTAAGCAATTTTGTCTTGGAAGATACATCCGCCGACCAAGACTTTAGCCAGAGCGCTCTACGCGCCACAATTGCAAACCCTGATTTTTTCGCCGCTAATCTCGCTAACTGCAAAGCGGCGTCTAAAATAAAGGAATTAGCTAACTTATGTGCATGAATTCTGTCCATGACCTCCTCATATGGAGTCTCCCTACTGAGCAACTTTTCCAGTTCCTCGAACCAGAACCACGCCGCTGTAGTGACAGGAATAATGCACGAAATAGGTTGAAGGAGGTAACCTTGCTGTACAAAAATCTTTTTAAGCAAACCCTCCAATTTTTTATCCATAGGATCTTTGAAAGCACAATTGTCCTCAATGGGAATGGTCGTGCGTTTGGCTAGTGTAGAAACCGCCCCCTCGACCTTAGGGACTGTTTGCCATGTGTCCTTCCTGGGGTCGACCATGGGGAACAATTTCTTAAATATAGGAGGAGGGACAAAAGGTATGCCTGGCTTCTCCCACTCCTTATTCACTATGTCCGCCACCCTTTTAGGTATCGGAAAGGCATCAGGGTGCACCGGGACCTCTAGGAACTTGTCCATCTTGCACAATCTTTCTGGGATGACCAGATTGTCACAATCATCCAGAGTAGATAGCACCTCCTTAAGTAATGCGCGGAGATGCTCTAATTTAAATTTAAATGTCACAACATCAGGTTCTGCCTGCTGAGAAATTCTTCCTGTATCAGAAATTTCTCCATCTGACAAACCCTCCCTCACTGCCACTTCAGACTGGTGTGAGGGTATGACAGATAAATTATCATCAGCGCCCTCCTGCTCTACAGTGTTTAAAACTGAGCAATCGCGCTTTCTCTGAAATGCTGGCATTTTGGATAAAATATTAGCTATGGAGTTATCCATTACTGCCGTCAATTGTTGCATAGTAACAAGCATTGGCGCGCTAGAAGTACTAGGGGTCTCCTGCGCGGGCATAACTGGTATAGACACAGAAGGAGAGGATGCAGAACTATCCCTACTTCCTTCATCTGAGGAATCATCCTGGGCAACCTTACTAAATGTGACAGTACTGTCCTTACTTTGTTTGGACGCCATGGCACAAAAATCACATACATTTGAAGGGGGAACCACCTTGGCCTCCATACATACAGAACATGATCTATCTGAAGGTACAGACATGTTAAACAGGCTTAAACTGGTTAATAAAGCACAAAAAAACGTTTTAAACAAAACCGTTACTGTCTCTTTAAATGTTAAACAGGGCACACTTTATTACTGAATATGTGAATTATCCAATCTTTACCAAATTTTCACCACAGCGTCTTAATGCATTCAAAGTATTGCACCCCAATTTTCAAGCTGTTAACCCTTAAAATGCGGAAACCGGAGCCGTTTGCAATTTTAACCCCACTACAGTCCCAGCCACAGCCTTTGTTGCGACTTCACCTATCCCAGGGGGGTATACGATACCAATTCAAGCCTTCTAGGAACGTTTTCAGTGGATACCAGACCCTCTCACATGCAGCTGCATGCACTGCACTCAAAAGAAACTGCGCACTAATGGCGCGAAAATGAGGCTCTGCCTACTACAGTGAAAGGCCCTTCCTGACTGGGAAGGTGTTTTAACTAATGCCTGGCGATAAAAACGTTCCCCAAATAATAAAAAGTGTGAAATCCACTTCAAACTTTAAATAATAACTTAAATAAACAATCGATTTAGCCCTTAAGAGTGTCCACCAGGTAATAGCCCATAATAAGCCCTTTATTCTTTCTGAGTCTAAGAAAATGGCTTACCGATCCCCATGAGGGAAAATGACAGCCTTCCAGCATCACAGTCTTGTTAGAAAAATGGCTAGTCATACCTTGAGCAGAAAAGTCTGCAAACTGTTCCCCCCAACTGAAGTTCTCTGGGCTCAACAGTCCTGCGTGGGAACAGCAATTGATTTTAGTTACTGCTGCTAAAATCATACTCCTCTTTTAAACAGAACTCTTCATCTCTTTCTGTTTCAGAGTAAATAGCACATACCAGTACTATTTCAAAATAACAAACTTTTGATAGAAGAATAAAAAACTACAACTAAACACCACATACTCTTCACCATCTCCGTGGAGATGCTACTTGTTCAGAGCGGCAAAGAGAATGACTGGGGGGCGGAGCCTGAGGAGGGGCTATATGGACAGCTTTTGCTGTGCTCTTTGCCATTTCCTGTTGGGGAAACAAAAATTAACAAAAAAAACCTGCATACTGGCAGATTGTCTGCTAGTACCTAAAATAGTGGTAACCATTGGGGGTAGGGGAGGGAAGAGAGCTGTTTGGAAGGGATCAGGGGGTCGGTGGTGTCAGGTGGGATGGTATTCTCTACACTACAGCTAAAATTAACCTTATAAACCCCTTCATTGCCGGGAATATTAGAAGTGTGGTGAGCAGATGCAATTAGCTGCCTTCTGAGTACCAAAAAACAATGGCTAAGCCATGTGTCTGCTATTTCTCAGAGAAGCTTTTACAACCATTTATGTTATGACTGCACAAGTGGTATGTATATAATTTCAGTTACAAAGTTTGTAAAAAAAAGTTAGTTTTTGGCAGTGAAAAGGAGGCATGAAATATACCAAAACGGGCATAGATATCTTGGGTTGTCTACTAAAAAAAAGTATTTCTTTCATGTAATTGGCAAGAGTCCATGAGCTAGTGACGTATGGGATATACAATACTACCAGGAGGGACAAAGTTTCCCAAACCTCAAAATGCCTATAAATACAACCCCTCACCACACCCACAATTCAGTTTTTACAAACTTTGCCTCCTGGTGAAGTAAGTTTGTGCTAAGATTTCTACATTGATATGCGCTTCTCAGCATTTTGGAGCCCCATTCCTCTCAGAGTACAGTGAATGTCAGAGGGATGTGAAGGGAGTATCACCTATTGAATGCAATGGTTTTCCTTGCGGGAGATCCATTTCATAGGTTCTCTGTTATCGGTCGTAGAGATCCATCTCTTACCTCCCTTATTCAGATCGACAATATACTCTCATATTCCATTACCTCTACTGATAACTGTTTCAGTACTGGTTTGGCTATTTGCTATATGTGGATGGGTGTCTTTCGGTAAGTATGTTTTCATTACTTAAGACACTCTCAGCTATGGTTTGGCACTTTATGCATTAATATAAAGTTCTAAATATATGTATTGTACTTATATTTGCTATGAGTTAGGTTTATGTATATTTCCTATTGCAGACTATCAGTTTCATATTTGGGAAAAAACATATTTAGGAAAATATTTTTCTTACCTGGGGTATAGTCTTTTTTCAATTGACTGCCTTTTCATTAAATTTTGCGGGCAAAATTAGGGTCACGAGGGCGCAAAATGCCAAAGTTTATTGCGTCATTCTTGTCGCAAGACTTTTTTTGGCGCGAAGGTACGAACGATGACACAAATTCATAATTTCCGACATCTTAGTTGACGCCAAGTTCCTTGCTCAAGGTAGCGTCTACAATGACGTGAGTGTGTCATTTCCGGATGTTGTTAGCACAAAAAAAAATTCAGTTTGCGTTGTGCGTCATACTTGGCGCCAAATAATTTCATTATTTAAAACCCCATTCCTATATGCCTCTTGCCTTTTTCTATATCAGAGGGCTATGCTGTTTGCATTTTCTTCCCATTCCTGAAACTGTCATTTAAGGAAATTGATAATTTTGCTTTATATGTTGTTTTTTTCTCTTACATTTGCAAGATGTCTTAATCTGATCCTGTCTCAGAAACCACTGTTGGAACCCTGCTGCCTGATAACAGTTCTACCAAAGCTAAATGCATCTGTTGTAAATTTGTGGAGATTATATCTCCAGCTGTGGTATGTAATAGTTGTCATGATAAGCTTTTACATGCAGAGAATGTGTCCATCAGTAATAGTACAATGCCTGTTGTTCCTTCAACATCTAATGTACATGATATACCTGTGAATATAAAAGATTTTATTGCTGTTACAATTTAGAAGGCTTTGTCTGCCATCCCGCCTTCTAATAAACGTAAAAGGTAAAATTTCAAATGACCGACAACATACTGAATTATCCTCCTCTGATGAGGATCTATCTGATTCAGAAGAGCCTTCCTCAGATATTGACATTGACAAATCTACTTATTTATTTAAAATGGAGTATATTCGTTCCTTGTTAAAAGAGTTGTTGATTACATTGGATTTTGAGGAAACTAGTCCTCTTGATATTAAAACTAGTAAACGTTTAAATTCTGTTTATAAACCTCCTGTGGTTACTCCAGAGTTTTTTCCAGTTACTGATGCTATTTCTGATATGATTTCTAAGGAATGGAATAGACCTGGTACTTCTTTTATTCCTTCTTCAAGGTTTAAAAAATCGTATCCTTTGCCAGCAGTTAGATTGGAGTTTTGGGAAAAGATCCCCAAAGTTGATGGGGCTATTTCTACTCCTGCTAAACGTACTACTATTCCTATGGAAGATAGTACTTCTTTTAAAGACCCTTTAGATAGGAAACTTGAATCTTATCTAAGGAAAGCTTATTTATATTCTGGCCATCTTTTCAGGCCTGCCATTTCTATGGCTGATGTTGCAGCTGCATCAACTTTTTGGTTGGAAAGTTTAGCGCAACAGGAAATGGATCCTGATTTTTCTAGCATTGTTTGCTTGCTTCAACATGCTAATAATTTTATCTTATAAACAAGATGGGCTGTTAGCTGTAGACCTTTTTAAAAAACAGACAGACTATAACAATCTATTGCACTATAGGAGTGCGCATTCCCCGGCACTGTTAAAAAGTTTACCCAAAAGCCAATTTATGCGAGTGAGACGAATTGTCTCAGATGAAAATCTGGTAAAAGAGAGATTATTGGAAATGGGTGAACATTTTAAACAGAGGGGATACCCAAGTAACCTAATTGAACAGGGGATTGAAGATGTATTGCAGATCCCTAGGACAGAATTACTTAAGGACAGGATGAGAAATAAGAAAGATAAAAGAATGATCTTTGTTAATGATTATTCGCCTTGGAGTAACCAAATACAAAAAGTACTAAAAAAACATTGGCACATTTTACAAATTTCTAATCCCAATGTTGAAGAATTCTCTAGTCCCCCTATGGCTGCCTTTAAAAGGGGTAAGAACCTTAAAGATACATTAGTCAAAGCTGATGTGGGCCCAAGGAGTAGGATTGCCCAGGGGCACATTGGGCATAAAAACTTGGGATGTTTCCCATGCCTTAATTGTCAAAATTGCAATAGTATCATTAGGGGCCCCTTCTTTACACATCCCTCGTCGGGTAAGAAGTATAAACTTAGAGATTACTATACTTGTAACTCTAAGTTTGTGGTGTATCTGATTAAATGCCCATGTGGTCTGGGGTATGTTGGCGAGACCACCAAGAAGGTACGGGAGCGCATTAACCAACACAAAAGTAATATTAGGACAGGTAAACTGGATGCCCCTGTATCTCACCACTTCATTACTGCTGGGCATCAGATCAATCAGCTGAGATTCCAGATATTGGAACATATAGATCTTCCTAGGAGGGGGTGGTAATAGGGGTAAGGTGTTAAAGTATAGAGAATTGTACTGGATTCATGAACTGGGGACTATGACACCCAATGGAATGAATAGGGAAATGGATTGGAGTGTGTGTCAATAAGTATGGATGATCAGGTACTTGATAGCAGTTTCACTGACAGTTTTTTTCATAAAATGCCTTGGGTTTAAAACTTCAGGGATACGGATGGTTGTATTTACTCTGTTTTTTGGGTATCTTTAGTTGAAAGTTTTTTTTTTCATATTTTTGAATTTTAATTCATTTAGTTAATATTTTCCCTAATTTAATGCTGATTATGTGGAGGGTGTTAGAAACTTGAATTTTTATAAAGGAGAGAATTCTTTTTGGGTTGACCTTTTTGTTTTTATATCCTTTGTTGAAGGACGTGTTTGAAAATTGTTTATCAACTCCAAGAATTATTCTCTTTTCAAGATGACCATTTAATATGATCTAATGGGAAGGGAAATAATTAAGATTGGCCTTTTGTCAAAAGATATATTTGAATTAGCAAAGTCTAGAGAGAGTTAAGAAAAAGCAAAAATCTTTTTTATGTTTTTTTATGAAAAGGATACATTGCAATACAATGAATAAAGATAATAAGTTTATATTTTTTCCTTTTCTATACTGAGTATATTAACCTGATGTATGATTAACAATGATGAAAAAAGTTTTTGTTCTCTTTATGTCCTTTGTTGAAAAAAGTATCATAATGCAACAAGAGATGTTAATGATGGCCACTAGATGGCATTAAGTAACACAAAAGTAAAATGTATTTTGTATTAAGTGAACACAGGTGAAAATAGGTGTGGTGGGTGGTGCTACAGCCTTTATAAGGTTTGTTTTTTAGAGTTGAATGTTAGACATGAATAAGGACATGGGTCCGAAACGTTGTCTGTTTTAAAGTGGCTAAATAAAAACATGATGTTTTTAATACAATTGGTGGTGCAGCTATACTATTATTTTTGGACTGTTTTCTTGGGACCTTGGTGCAGGTCCAATAGTTGGCACACCCTGCAAACAAGTTTTGCTACACCCTTGGTGCTTGGGCAATTTCTGACCTTTTCTAATAATTTTATCTGTGATGCCATTTTTGATATAATCAAAATTGATGTTAAATCTATGTATTTAGCTATTTTAGCTAGAAGAGCTTTGTGGCTCAAATATTGGAATGCTGACATATCATCTAAGTCTAGATTACTATCTCTTTCTTTCCAAGATAATAAGTTATTTGGTTCTCAGTTGGATTAGATTATTTCAACTGTCACTGGGGGGAAGGAAGTTTTTTTTTGCCTCAGGATAAAAGGCCTAAGGGTAAATCTAAAGCTTCTAACCGTTATCATTCCTTTCGACAAAATAAGGAACAGAAACCTAATCCTTCTCCCAAAGAATCTGGTTCCAATTGGAAATCTTCTTCAAGTTGGAGTAAATCCAAACCGTTTAAGAAACCAAAGCCAGCCCCCAAATCTGCTCAGCTGGTAGGGGGCAGATTAAGATTCTTCTAAAACATTTGGGCAGATTCTGTCCAAAATCAATGGATTCAGAGTATTGTCTCAGAGTAATAGATTCAGATTAAGACCTCCTGTGAGGAGATGTTTTCTCTCATGCATCCCAGCAAATCCAGTAAAGGCTCAGGCTTTTCTGAAGTGTGTTTCAGACCTGGAGCTTTCAGGGGTAATCATTCCAGTTCTGTTTCAGGAAAAGGGTCTGGGGTTTTATTCAAATATATTCATTGTCCCAAAAAAAGAAAATTCATTAAGGCCAGTTCTGAATCTGAAAATTTTGAATCTTTATGTAAGAGTGCCAACTTTCAAAATGGTGACTATAAGGACTATTCTGCCTTTTGTTCAGCAAGGGCATTATATGTCCACAATAGACCTTACAGGATGCATATCTTCATATTCCGATTCATCCAGATTACTATCAGTTTCTGAGATTCTCTTTTCTAGACAAGCATTACCAATTTGTCGCTCTTCCGTTTGGCCTAGCGACAGCTCCAAGAATCTTTTCAAAGGTTCTCTGTGCCCTACTCTCTGTAATCAGAGAACGGGGTATTGTGTTGTTTCCTTATTTGGACGATATCTTGGTACTAGCTCAGTCTTTACATTCTGCAGAATCTCATACTTCAAAGACATGGTTGAAAGGATCAATTTACCAAAAAGTTCTTTGATTCCTCAGACAAGGGTCACCTAGACCCTTCAGTGTCCAGGACTCTGTCTCTAACAGACAAGAGACGATTAAAATTGGTTTCAGCTTGTCGGAACTTCAGTTCAATCATTTCCTTCAGTAGCTATGTGCATGGTAGGTCTCATGACTGCAGCATCGGACGCGATCCCCCTTTGCTAGTTTTCATATGAGGCCTCTCCAGCTTTGTATGCTGAACCAATGGTGCAGGGGATTATACAAAGGATATCACAACTAATATCCTTAAATCCCAATATTCGACTCTCTCAGACTTGGTGGTTAGATCACCATTGTATAGTTCAAGGGGGCCTCTTTTGTTCGTCCAACCTGGACTGTGATCACAGATGCAAGTCTTTCAGGTGGGGAGCTGTCTGGGGATCTCTGACAGCACAAGGGGTTTGGAAATCTCAAGAGGCGATGTTACAATCAATATTTTAGAACTCTGTGCTATTTTCAGGGCTCTTCAGGTTTGGCCTCTGTTGAAGAGAGAACCGTTTATTTGTTTTCAGACAGACAATATCACAACTGTGGCATATGTCAATCATCAGGGTGGAACTCACAGTCCTCAAGCTATGAAAGAAGTATCTTGGATATTTGCTTGGGCGGAATCCAGCTCCTGTCTAATTTCTGCGGTTCATATCCAGGTATAGACAATTGGGAAGCGGATTATCTCAGCCGTTTTTACATCCGGGAGAGTGGTCACTCCATCCAGATGTGTTTTTTCATATTGTTCAGATGTGGGGTCTTCCAGAAATAGATCTGATGCCTTCCCATCTAAACAAGAAATTACCCAGGTACCTGTCCAGGTCCAGGGATCTTCAGGTGGAAGCGGTGGATGCGTTAACAGTTCCTTGGTGTTACCACCTGCTTATATTTTCCCGCCTCTAGTTCTTCTTCCAAGAGTGATCTCAAAAATCATCATGGAACAATCGTTTGTGTTGCTGGTAGCTCCAGCATGGCCTCACAGGTTTTGGTATGCAAATCTTATTCGGATGTCCAGCTGCCAACCTTGGGCCACTTCCATTAAGGGCAGACCTTCTGTCTCAAAGCCTGTTTTTCCATCAGGGATCTCAAATCATTACATTTGAAGGTATGGAAAATTCAACGCCTAGTGCTTAGTCATAGAGGTTTTTCTGACTCAGTGATTAATACTATGTTACAGGCTCGTAAATCTGTTTCTAGGAAGATTTATTATCGAATTTGGAAGACTTATATTTCATGGTGTTCTTCTCATAAATTCTTCCTGGCATTCTTTTAGAATTCCTAGAATTTTACAGTTTCTTCAGGATGGTTTGGAGAAGGGTTTGTCTGCAAGTTCCTTAAAGGGATAAATCTCTGCTCTTTCTGTTTATATTTCACAGAAAGATTGCTAAGCTTCCTGATATTCACTGTTTTGTACAGGCTTTGGTCCGTATCAAGCCTGTCATTAAATCAATCTCTCCTCCTTGGAGTCTTAATTTGGTTTTGAAGGCTTTTACAGGCTCCTCCGTTTGAGCTATGCATTCTTTGGACATTAAACTACTTTCTTGGAAAGTGTTGTTCCTTTTGGCCATCTCTTCTGCTAGAAGAGTTTCTGAATTATCTACTCTTTCTTGTGAATCTCCTTTTCTGATTTTCAGGCAGCTGTTTCAGTTTGATTCCTCTGCTTATGTTTGAGTTTTTTTCTTTCATTATGAGAATAAACTTATATTTTGGGTTGTGGATTTATTTTTTTCAGCGGAAAATAGCTGTTATTATTTTATCCCTCCCTCTCTAGAGACTCTTCTGTGGAGTTCCACATCTTGGGTATTACTATCCCATACGTCACTAGCTCATGGACTCTTGCCAATTACATGAAAGGAAAACACAATTTACCTGATAAATTCATTTCTTTCATATTGGCAAGAGTCCATGAGACCCACCCTTTTTATGGTGGTTATGATTTTTTGTATAAAGCACAATTATTTCTAAATTCCTTTGTTGATGCTTTTACTCCATTCTTTTTCACCACACTACTTGGCTATTCGTTAAACTGAATTGTGGGTGTGGTGAGGATTGTATTTATAGGCATTTTGAGGTTTGGGAAACTTTGCCCCTCCTGGTAGGATTGTATATCCCATACGTCACTAGCTCATGGACTCTTGTCAATATGAAAGAAATTAATTTATCAGGTAAGTTCTTACATAAATTATGTTATCGTTTTGATTGGTTAAATGAACCCCCCCACACACACTATTTCTGTTTAAATAGTGTGATAGCAAAAATGACTAAAAATTCTCAGGTATTTTGGTAAGTTTTTCTCTAAAATTCCTGGTCCTAGAGGGGTTAAAATCGACAAGAATCATCATAGGGAGGAGAGTGTTCTGGCAACAAACAGGACCATAACTATAAAAAGAGAAACGGGCTATTGATACAAATATATTAGTAAACCTCTTCAAAAGGCTATTCCAGAAAAGGGAAAATAAGAAAAAGTGATACAAATATGTATAGAAGATATGTAAAGAGGACAACTCTTAGCATACCTCCAGTACATTGGGGAGATTATCAGAAATGGACAGGAGAGGCGTAATTAATTTTGGGTAGAAAGCCAAAGATTGTGCACAATCCTGATGAAAAACATATTAGAGTGTTTGATGATAAGGCACTAGGATAAGAAATTTATAAAGCCTATGATATTGCTATCAGTGATCTGTCGACAGGATATCACACTAACAGAAAGGGAGCGTGTGGGAAACCCGATGGTAAATAAAGGAAAAAGTGTGCCAAAACCTGACGTGCAAACCTGAGGGCTTATGTGTGCTAATCTGACGCACGTAGACCCGGAAGCCATTACGTGGGAAAAAAGGAAATTTATGCTTACCTGATAAATTTATTTTCTTTTACGATATGACGAGTCCAAAGATTTCATCCTTACTTCTGGGATTTTATCCTCCTGCTGACAGGAAGTGGCAAAGAGCACCACAGCAGAGCTGTATATATAGCTCCTCCCTTCCCTCCCAACCCAGTCATTCGACCGAAGTTAAGAAGAGAAAGGAAAAGCTAAAGGTGCAGAGGTGACTAAAGTTTAATAAAAATATATATCTGTCTTAAAAATGGACAGGGTGGGCCGTGGACTCGTCATATCGTAAAAGAAATAAATTTATCAGGTAAGCATAAATTTCCTTTTCTTTTACAAAGATATGACGAGTCCACGGATTTCATCCTTACTTGTGGATACCAATACCAAAGCTATAGGACACGGATGAAAGGGAGGGACAAGACAGGAACCTAAACGAAAGGCACCACTGCTTGAAGAACCTTTCTCCCCAAAACAGCCTCAGAAGAAGCAAAAGTATCAAGTTTGTAAAATTTGGAAAAAGTGTGAAGAGACGACCAAGTCGCAGGCCTTGCAAATCTGTTCAACAGAAGCATCATTTTTAAATTCCCATGAGGCAGCCACAGCCCTAGTGGAATGAGCCGTAATTCTTTCAGGAGGCTGCTGTCCAGCAGTCTCATATGCCAGACGGATGATACTCTTCAGCCAAAAAGAAAGAGAGGTATCCGTAGCTTTCTGGCCCCTCACGCTTTCCAGAAAAACAACAAATAAAGAAGAAGATAGACAAAATTCTTTAGTCGCCTGCAAATAAAACTTCAGGGCACGGACAACGTCCAAGTTATGCAACAGACGCTCCTTCTTAGAAGAAGGATTAGGACATAATGAAGGAACCACAATTTTCCTGATTAATATTCTTATTTGAAACAAACCTTAGGAAGGAAACCCAGGTTTGGTACGTAGAACCACCTTATCAGAATGAAAGATAAGATAAGGTGAGTCACATTGTAACGCTTGAAAGCTCAGAAACTCTATGAGCAGAAGAAATAGCAACCAAAAACAAAACTTTCCAAGATAATAAACTTAATATCTATTGAATGCATGGGCTCAAACGGAACTCCTTGAAGAACACTAAGAACTAAATTCAAACTATAGGGTGGAGCAATTGGTCTAAACACAGGCTTGATTCTAGTCAGAGCCTGACAAAAGGACTAAACGTCTGGAACATCTGCCAAACGTTTGTGTAGTAAAATTGACAAAGCAGAGATTTGTCCCTTTAAGGAACTTGCTGATAACCCTTTCTCCAATCCCTCTTCGAGAAAAGACAGAATTCTGGGAATCCTAATTCTACTCCATGAGTAGCCCTTGGACTCAACACCAATAAAGATATTTACGCCATATCTTGTGATAGATCTTTCTAGTAACTGGCTTACATGCCTGAATCAAAGTATCAATGACCGAGTCAGAGAACCCACGCTTAGATTAAAATCAAGCGTTCAATCTCCATGCAGTCAGTTGCAGAGAAACTAGATTTGGATGTTGAAAAGGTCCCTGAACTAGCAGGTCCTGCCTCAATGGAAGCCTCCACGGTGATAGAGAGGGACATGTCCACTAAATCGGCATACCAAGTCCTGTGAGGCCACACAAGCGCGATTAGAATTACTGAAGCCCTCTCCTGTTTGATCCGAGCAATCACCCGGGGAAGGAGAGCAAATGGTGGAAACACATATGCTAGGTTGAACGTCCAAGGCACTGCCAAGGCATCTATCAGTTCGGCCTGAGGATCCCTCGAACTGGATCCGTATAATTGGGAGCTTGGCGTTCTGACGAGACACCATCAGATCCAATTCTGGTGTACCCCATCAGAGTGGGCAAAGATCTCCGGATGGAGTTCCCACTCCCCCGGATGAAACGTCTGTCTGCTTAGAAAATCCGCTTCCCAGTTGTCCACTCCTGGGATGTAGATAGCTGACAGATAACAAGAGTGAGCCTCTGCCCACTGAATTATCTGTGATACTTCTGTCATCGCTAAGGGACTCCTTGTTCCCCCTTGATGATTGATGTAAGCCACAGTCGTGATGTTGTCCGACTGAAAACGAATGGATTTGGCCAGAGCCAACTGAGGCCACGCCTGAAGAGCATTGAATATTGTTCTCAGCTCCAGAATATTGATTGGAAGTAGAGACTCCTGCTAAGTCCACACACCGTGAGCCTTCAGGGAATTCCAGACTGCGCCCCACCTAGTAGACTGGCGTCCATTGTCACTATCACCCAAGAGGGTCTGCGGAAGCATGTCCCCTGGGACAGATGATCCGACGACAACCACCAAAGAAGAGAGTCTCTTCTCTCCTGATCTAGGTCTATCAGAGGAGACAAGTTTGCATAATCTCCATTCCACTGACTTAGCATGCTCAATTGTAGTGGTCTGAGATGAAAACGAGCAAAAGGAACGATGTCCATTGCCGCCACCATCAATCCAATTACTTCCATGCACTGAGCCACTGATGGCCGAGGAGTGGACTGAAGGGTTTCGGGATGTATTCAGAATTTTTAACTTTCTGACTTCTGTCAGAAAAATCTTCATGGATATGGAATCTATCAGAGTTCCCAAGAAGGGAACCCTCGTCTGTGGAGTAGTGAATTCTTTTCTAGATTCACCTTCCACCCGTGAGTCCTCAGAAAGGACAGGACCATGTCTGTGTGAGAGTTTGTCAGATGGAAATCAAAATATCATCCAGATAAGGCGCCACTGCAATACCCCATGTCCTGAGAACCGCCAGAAGGGACCCTAGGACCTTTGTGAAGATCCTGGGTGCTGTGGCCAACCTGAAGGGAAGAGCCACAAACTGAAAATGTTTGTCTAGGGAATGCAAACCTTAGAAACTGGTGATGATCCATGTGGATAGGAATATGAAGGTATGCATCCTTCAAGTCCACGGTAGTCATGTATTGACCTTCCTGGATCAACGGCAGAATTGTTCGAATAGTCTCCATCTTGAAGGATGGGGACTCTGAGAAACTTGTTTAGACTCTTTAGATCTAAAATGGGTCGAAATGTGCCCTCTTTTTTGGGAACCACGAAAAGATTTGAGTAAAACCCCTGTCCCTGTTCTAGTCCTTGGAACGGAGGATGGATATACTCCCATAGTATAGAGGTCTTTTACACAGCATAAGAATGCCTCTCTCTTTATCTGGTCTACAGATAATCTAGAAAGAAGAAACCTCCCCCTGGAGGAGAAATTTTGAATTCCAACTGATACCCTTGGGACACGATTTCCGGTGTCCAAGAGTCCTGCACGTCTCTTACCCAAGCCTGGGCAAAAGAGAGAAAGGTCTGCCCCACTACTAGATCTGGTCCCGGATCAGGGGCCGCCCCTTCATAGCTGTTTTGGTAGCAGCAGCGGCTTCTTAGGTTGCTTACCCTTGTTCCAAGCCTGGTTGGGTCTCCAGACGGACTTAGCCTGAGCAAAATTCCCTTCTTGCTTGGTGGAAGAAGAGGAAGGAGAGGGGACTCCTCTAAATTCCGAAAGGAACGAAAATTATTTTGTTTACCCCTCTGTTTAAGCAGTCCTATCCCTGAGGTAGGAGATGACCCTTACCTCCCGTAATGTCAGAAATGATTTCCTTTAAATCAGGTCCGAATAGGGTTTTGCCCTTGAAAGGAATAGCCAAAAGCTTTTGACTTAGATAACACATCAGCAGACCAAGATTTTAAACCATAACGCCCTACGCGCTAAAATGGCAAATCCAGCATTCTTAGCCGCCAAATTGGCAATCTGAAAAGTGGTATCAGTAATAAAAGAATTAGCCCGCTGAAGAGTTTTTAATTCTATCTAAGATATCCTCTAAGGGGAGGTTTCAGTCTTAAGAGACTCCTCTAATGCTTGAAACCAGAAGGTCGCTGCAGTAGTAACTGGTACAAATGCAGGCCCATAGGTTGTAAGAGAAAACCCCTGGTTGAATAAACATTTTCTTTAGAAGACCCTCCAATTTTTTATCCATATGGTCTTAAAAGCACAACTGTCTTCAATTGGAATAGATGTACGCTTAGCCAGGGGTAGATATAGCTCCCTCCACCTTAGGGGACCGTTTGCCAAGAGTCCCTCACGGAGTCAGGTATAGGATATATTTTCTTAAAATTAGGGGAAGGAGAGAACGGAATACCCGGCCTTTCCCATTCCCGCGTAACAATTTCGAAATTATTTTAGGAACCGGAAAAACATCAGAGTAAGTAGGAACCTCTAAGTATTTGTCCATCTTACACAGTTTCTCTGGTGGAACCACAATAGAGTCACAGTCGTCCAGAGTCAGCTAAAACCTCCCGAAGTAACAGACGGAGGTGTTCAAGCTTAAATCTAAAGGACATATTGTCCACATCTTTCTGAGGTAACACACTTCCTGAATCAGAAAGTTCCCCCTCAGACAGAAGTTCCCTGACCCCCAAATCAGATCCCTGTGAGGGTACATCGGAAATAGCTAATAAAGCATCAGAGGTTGTAGCAATTTCATGGACCTCTGTCCTGCTACCGTTTGCCCTGTAACACAGGCAGCTTAGATAAAACCTCTGTAAGGGTATTTGACATAACTGCAGCCATATCCTGCAGAGTAAAGGAATTAGACGATTGTGTGGGGTGTTAAAGGTTGTGACGCTTGGGGAGAAATTTGCGGTACACCCCTGATTCTCCTCAGAATGAGAATCATCCTTAGACACATCTTGTTTACATAAAATTTGTGCTTTACATTGTAAGCCCTCTCAGTACAACGAGGGACAAAAAGTCAGAGGGGGTTCCACAGTGGCATTTAACACATAGAACAGGGAGTTTCCTCCTCAGAGTCAGACATGTTAAACAGATTTCTTAGCTTTTAACCTCAGTCAAAAAATTAATGTAGCAAAAAAAACTGTACTGCACCTTTAAATTTTAAAATGCGCAACAATTTTAATTGGAAACTTCAAAAAGACGTTTTTTATACATAAAAAATATATATGAAGTGTCCCAAACGTTCTAACAGTATGATATCACTTGCAGCAATATGTTAGGCCAATAACAACTATTTTACAAAGAAATACGCTATCTTTTATTGAGCCCCTGCACCACGCCACAGCTCTGCTGTGGCACCTACCTGCCCCCGGATGACAACCGCTGATGTTCGATAGCCTAATCGATTACTTAGGGGAGACCGGACAACTAAGGGCCCTGCAGATCTCAGGACTCCAACACACACGGTCCGGCTGTAGTGCGCGTCTGAGCGTGTGAAATTAGGCCCCGCCCACCATAGGCATCCTAAGCACAGTAAGGCCCGCATGGGACATAGATAAAAAATTTATGTGTAGTGTGATAGGAGCGCCTAAAGGTGGATTCCTGCTGCTAAAAAAGTTCTTCCCTCAAAGAGAACTAAATGGTGGATAAGAAAGAAAAAAATGGGGTTTATTTAGCAGCGCTAAAAAAGCTAGGAAATGATGATACCAATCTAATTTATGTTTAATACAATCTATTTTATTTAAAAATTCTTATAACACATAAAAAACAACAGCAAATGCTTTTCCTAATTAATAAAGGGACGTCTCCCTTATACAACACTTATAAAAACAGACTAGAACCATATAATCCTAGAATTTCAGGTATAAAGGAATTAATTCTATAGATAACATATGGCAAGCCAACAAATTTCTAAGATAAATGGTGAATTAAATATTTAAAAGGCACAAATGTATCAATCCTAATAGCTTTACAGTTCTTCAGTAACAAATTCAGTTATAAAAGTTACACAGTTACTTTCCTTGGACATATAATTGGCTCAGGTGAGCTGGATAGTTAAAAAGGCAAAAAACAGCCAATATTCTGATTTAGGTGCCAAAGCAATCGTGGTTAATGGAAATGGTTAATTTAACAGATGAATACCTTGATGTCTTTAAAGTTCAGTTTGCGTGTTTTAAAAAACGTAGTGCAAATTAGTGTAGAGGTACCTTAATCTGTCCTGGTTGCAACCGCTGATTATCTTCACTGTGAGGGATTCACAGACTGTTTGTTCCTGGTGCTTCTGATAAGTCACCTGACCTTCTCTTTGATTCAGAGGTCAGGGGTGATGATCCGTTCTGGTGATGTAGTTATCCTTTTTTTTGTTTTCCTTTCTTCTTATAGCCCAAATATTGTTTTCATCTGGGTTCCCTTTTTTAAAACACGCAAACTGAACTTTAAAGACATCAAGGTATTCATCTGTAAATTAACCATTTCCATTAACCACGATTGCTTTGGCACCTAAATCAGAATATTGGCTGTTTTTTGCCTTTTTAACTATCCAGCACACCTGAGCCAATTATATGTCCAAGGAAAGTAACTGTGTAACTTTATAACTGAATTTGTTACTGAAGAACTGTAAAGCTATTAGGATTGATACATTTGTGCCTTTTAAATATTTAATTCACCATTTATCTTAGAAATTTGTTGCTTGCCATATGTTATCTATAGAATTAATTCCTTTATACCTGAAATTCTAGGATTATATGGTTCTAGTCTGTTTTTATAAGTGTTGTATAAGGGAGACGTCCCTTTATTAATTAGGAAAAGCATTTGCTGTTGTTTTTTATGTGTTATAAGAATTTTTAAATAAAATAGATTGTATAAAACATAAATTAGATTGGTATCATCATTTCCTAGCTTTTTTTAGCGCTGCTAAATAAACCCCATTTTTTCTACATAGATAAAAAATAACATGTATAATGAAAGCACAAGCGATGTATTCCAATAACGCAAACTGAAAATAAACATAACCGCAGACTCCCAGCGTCTAAAGCCCTTAATATACTCAATAATTAAAGGGATATCAGGCACAGCCAATATTTAACCTAGTGTATACTAGTGTATACTGCTTACCCCTATAACGGCAAAAAATGTCAGTCTGATCTGTGGTAACAAGTCTCCCAGAACAAAAAACTGAAACATACCTCAAAGTTGCTTGCAGCAAAGCACCGTTCACCACACTGAAGATTTTCTTGCACTACCTTCAGTCGCTGTGGGAACCATCATTGATCTTAGTTACTGTCTGCTAAGATCATCAACATCAGGGCAGAAATAAAGTTGTTTTACTGACGATTTCCCCCCCCCCTGAGAATAAAAGTACTCACTGGCACTATTTGAAAATAAAAAATTCTTGATTGAAGAAAAATAAAACTAACACCTCACTTTACCTCTTCCTAGTACTAACATAGGCAAAAGAGAATGACTGGGTTGGGAGGGAAGGGAGGAGCTATATATACAGCTCTGCTGTGGTACTCTTTGCCACTTCCTGTCAGCAGGAGGATAAAATCCCACAAGTAAGGGATGAAATCCGTGGACTCGTCATATTTTTTGAAGAAAACTGATGCATGTAGAACATTGAGTATATGTGCGCTAACCCACGCACATTAAAGAAACCCAGCATGTGCAAGAGAGATGGCTAATATGCGCTAACCCAATGCACATGAAAAAAAAAAACGTTAGAGCGCACCAAAAAATCCGATATGCGCAAAAAAATATACAAAACAGATGCAATTTAAAGGGGTATAACCTAAATAGAGATTCTGTCCCAGGGCTATAAATTATAATATATACTGTATATAATTTAAATTCACCAAAATGTCTTATAGAGTGTCAATAAAATATAAATGTTACTTACCCAAGACAAACCAGTAGAAAGCTAAAACCAGTGCTGAAACATATCAGAGGATATGGAATAGGAGTATACTAAAGAGCCAGCAGGAGGAGGCAAAGGATATCCCCCTTTGAAACCTGTGGAAGGCTTGTGAATGATTTCCGATAAGGTGAAAAATGAGACACAACCCATACTCCAAATACATTCTTCACCTTCCTCCAATGGAGGCAAAGACAGGACTGAGGTGTCAGTGATGTAAGAGGGCTTTTATGGGAGTTTGGGAATCTTTGTCTCCTCCTAGTGATAGAGAAGACTAATTCACAGAAGTAATGGATTGTGAACTCTCATCACCTGTATGAAAGAAAGATACTTTTGGTAACCTCTGATATGCCACAAAAGTCTCACCGCCTCCACTGGCACTGGAGAGCCTCTCGCAACAGATGGCTTACAACACCTCAGCAAAAGGAAGAAAAGAAGCCGGAAATCAATCCTTGGCGCACCAACTGTACCGGTGAGCATTTAAATAAGTTTTTCCCGGGTGGTATAAAGCTATTTTTTTGTGTAGGTGAGAAAAGGAAGCTGTGTTAAAGTGATGGTAAATTCGCCTCCATAACTTTACATATTCTGAAAGCTCTTGTCATTACTAGCATATTGATGTGCTTATTTTTTTTCAAAACTCAAACTTCTAAAAATCAGCGTTTTTTTTCAGGCTCCGTTACCTGATTCAATGCAGCCCCTTTCAGAGATTTTCTGATTGTGGTATTTGATTGGCATCTTTTTCAGCCAATAGGAACCTCACCATGCGCCCCATGGATTTTACTCACAGCACGCTCCCATGCTTGTAACTCTGCCTGGAAGTGCAACTGCGCACGTCGCCAACTCAATACGCTATTTGCGCAACTAAAACAGTGAGGCCTGCTAACGGTGCAGGTATTTAGTTGTGCAAATAGCGTATTGAGTTGCGCATGCGGTACAGGTATTTAGTTGTGCAAATAGCGTATTGAGTTGCGTATTGAGTTGCTCATGCCGGGGGGATTTTTACTGTCTTTGTGCAGTTTGGGTACAAAGTAGAAAATAGGCGCGAGGGGGGGGTACGTGGGAGTAAAGTATCAAAATATGTGTCTTTGTAGGCACCTGCCTGTTTGCATAGTTGCAAGATATCCTCCAAATTTTGCTCTGAATTTTTGTGTCGGATTGAAAGTGAGTTTGTGTAGACCTCTGTGTCATTTAACTGCCTTAGGGCCTCCGAAATGTAGTACTGTACTTCACGATCCATGACCACTACATTGCCGCCCTTATCTGATTCTTTAATCACTATTTCATGATTATGTTTTTAAATTGCCTAGAGCCCCTTTTTGTAGAGATGTAAGGTTATGAGAATATTTACTTTTAGACATTTTTTTAGTGGTCAAACTCTCAGACAGATTTATTAGTTTTTGTTCCACTGTGCATTGAAATATGTCTATGCTCCTACTCCTACTATTTATAGGTAAAAGATACTTTTCTGCATACTTGGTCTAAAAGTTAATACTGTATCTTGGGTCTCTATATCTGAATTAGTGTCAATCATCATTGTCAAGTCTAAAACCAGGCATTGTTCATTGAATGTAAGTACATCTTTTTCCAAATCCTTTTTTGTAACTCAGTGCTCCCGACCTGCTCAGCACCATCCATGGACCCAGAAAAATGTTGTTTAAGGGTCAATTTTCTTACAAATTTATTAACATCATGGATGGTGCCTAACAGGTCGAAATGAGCAGTGGGAAGCAAAACCAAGCCCCAGGCTAAGGACTTCCCTTTTCAGTTTCTGTTAAATCATATTTTGAAATATTGACTACATTTCTTACACATATTTCCTTGTCTGTGTGCGTGTTTGATATCTGACCTTTTCCTGCCTTTGCATTTTCCTCTCCCCCTACTGCCCCTTCTTGTTTTTTTCTTTTCGCCTTTGCGCCTGTGCGCCTGTGCGCCATTCGTTTTTTGACACAGTATCCTCCTCCTGCAAGGGTACATCTAATGCTGACATCCCTGTGGTCTCTATGATATCCTCATTAGAATCATGGTCTGAGGTGTCCACGTCATAATCAGTTTCAGCAAATTGTACTTTTTTTGCATTTTTTCTTTGGCTGTGTATCTGCCTTATTTTTATTATTAAACTGATTATAATGACGTGGATTCCTCCCTGCACTTTGCCACTGATATACTTTATTAAATTCGTAATCCCTCTTATCCCATGACAGTTTTTGTTTTTTAAAGTCCCATAATTCTTTTATAAATTTGGTCATGTTATCCTCAAACTTTTTATCATATGAAGAGAACTCTTTATCTGTCTGGAATTTTTTGTAAATCTAACTGTACAGTTGTTTTTTCAAAGTTATTATGAGTTCCATCAGGAGGAACAGTCATCTAGGATTTTATTCCACTTTTTTATAAAGTCCATATCAGTGACAAGGAAAGATGGAAATTTTCTGATTCTCAGTCCCCTGGGTATTCTTTCTGTCTAAGTATAATAGAAATGTTTTTATGTCCAAGTCCAGTTTAATATCTTTGCGCCTGAGTTCATCAATCTGAAAAATAACCCATCTAATCTGTTGTCATTTTCCAGTAATATGTGATCAACATCCTCATCGTATGTTTCTAAAGAGGCTGCAAGGTCTTTGAACACAAATGCATTAGTGGGGGTCTGACATTTTACTTCCTTGCTGTGTAACGTATTCCAAATGTGTAAAAAAAGATTTACATTTAAAACACACTTCACCTGCTTTTAATTGACCGGTTTATTATTCGTGTCTTGCTTCTTAATAAGTATTAAATATATTGTCTATATAAAACAAATGTTCCATTGATATATGAGGATAAATGTATGTAGGTACAAAGTAGAGATATACACGGACTACTTCAGCCTCGCACATGTTCCTGAGAACTAGACGAATCTGTTCAAATGAGATAAATTATGAAACTCAGTGTAAAATCTTGGAAAACAGGTTACTAGATAGGGGGTATCCAGATTCTTATTAAAAAAAATACAAAGGAAAGAAGTAGATAAAATACCTAGAGATACTTTGTTGAAATATAAAAACAGATATGGAGAAAAACACAAAGAGAGAGCAAGAGAACAAAGTAGTCTTTAGTACCCCTTACAGCCTTGAGTTCAATAAAATCTGCAATATCATAAAAGAGAGTTTTCCTATTCTAGCTGTGACTCAGGCCTAGAGAAATTTCGAGGGAGAGCTGTAAATTTGTGTCAAGAAAAGGTCTAACAATTGGAAACATGGTAGCCCCGTCTGATTTACCCCCTTTCTAACAAAATAACATGGTTACCAAATAGATTGGGCTTCTTCAAATGTAAAGCACAAAGGTGCAAAACATGCGAATATGTAAAAGAAGGCATAAAATTTAAGTCCACAGTAACAGGTCGAGAGTATGACATTAAGTTTCAACTAAACTGTAAATCTACCTATGTCATCTACCTTTTTAACCTGTAGGGGGGTGCCAGATCCAATATGTTGGTAGAACCAAACACTTTGTCAAAGACAGGGCCTTGGAGCATATAAGAGACATTGAGGACCCAGATAAGGATACCCCTGTCTCAAGACATTTTAAAACCCTGCACCAGGGTGATTGTTCTGTCCATATATTCATATGTACATCTTTTAAATGCTATTTTAGTTCTTGTGCTCCCTCTAGTGTTATGTTTTATTATTGTATTCAATTTAATGTATATTCTCTGTTCTAACCTCTGACCTTTTTGAGGTCACTTCCTGCCTCCATTTTGTTTCACTTGTGTGTGTAAATTAGTTTCACTTTCAATGTGTAAGTTTGCTAGAACTCTGCTAATAAGCTTTGTAGAGGCAAATTCTTTTTACCTGGCAATTACCACTTCTAGAACTTCAGAATTCTTGTTTGCAACAATAAAGCTTGAAGGATTCATAAATCTCTGCAGTGGAATTTGTCTGAGTTAAGCTACTCTGCTGGATTCTACTAATCTGTAAATTGGATTGCATGTTTAACTTTACCATCATAAGGCATTGGGCAGTCATTTTGCAAATCAGTAAATGAAAACAGAATAGTAAAAAGAATACCTTCAGAGTTATTAATCTTCAATAGAAAGACTCATGTTTGGTAAACTGTACACAGCTCAGTGTGTAACTAAGGACTTTATATAAATGAGAAGCTGCATTGCTTGCTGCACACAGCTCAGTAAATGTTTCTGCATTTAACAAGGAAGATTCCATTAAGCATCTGCACTGTCTCACACAAGATAATCTGCAACTAGAAGTGTACACTGAACTTTGTATAAACTGTCAGATTCCTCAGAGAAATTTATGACTGCAGTTAAAATAGCTCTAATCTAGTTACTTAAAATGTCTGAAAAAGAACTTGCATTACAAGATACACTGTCACAGGAGAAAGAGCAGAGCATTAGACCACAGCGTACAATAAAACCCACTGAGAAAGTCATACAAAGTTATCAAGCTGAGAAAGATGAATTGGTGGATGCATTGGATGAAATGTGGGAGAAGCTTAGAAAATGTGTATCTTTAGCAAAATGAAACTATTAATGATAAAGAACAGTTAAACAAGATTGCTGACAGAACTTAATGCTTGTTATGAAAATTATGAAAGGTTGTCACGCAAATATTTTAATCTGCTATCAAAAACTAATGTTGAGGAAACTGTGCAAATTCAAACCCAGTTTAAATGAATCTAATCTACAGCGCAAGAAACTAGTGCAAAGCACATTAGCAACAGTTGAAAGCAGGATTGCAGACTTGCTAGAATCCAGATCACAGAGTGCTGCCCTCAACAATTCGCTCTGCTAAATCTAGAAGTACTTCCTCTTCATCTATAAGCTCCGCCATTATCAAAGCACGTGCAGAAGCAGAAGCTGCAATGGTGCGTGCCTCTTTTAGCAAAAAAGAAGCAACACTGAAAATGGAGGCAGCAAAACAGGAGAAGGAAAAAGAATTAGAAGCAGCAAAATGGGAGAAGGAAAAAGAATTAGAAGCAGCAAAATGGGAGAAGGAAAAAGAATTAGAAGCAGCGAAAACAAGAAACAGATTTAGAAAATACTGCAAAAATGAAAAAGAAGTAGCTGTTGCCATGGCAAGATTAAAGGTACTTGAGGCAGCCAATACAGAAGAGCTCCTAGAATATTCTGTCAGTCTGGTGGGATCAGACTACCCAGAGAAGAGAACATGTGATTATGTTCTTAACCAGAGTGGAAAACACTACAACTCCTTTGAAGAGGAAGAAGGAGGCAATGCTCATAAAGACAGAGGTTGGAATGATGTGCACCCTACCACAAATGATTTACATCTCAATAGCGATCCAATTGCTCCAGCCAGAACAGATGCAATTCAGCGGATAAGCAGCTCAGGTGTCAATGCACAAATCACACAACCTCTTGTAAACAAACAAGTATGGGGTCCATCACAGTCACCTCCATTAAGATCAGTGAAAGAAAAGGCTTCAGCTGGATTAAATGTATCAGCGAACCCATACTATCCCTCAGCATTCAATTCCTATTACCCAAGTGATCTTCAGGCACCTCCAGTAACAAAGACTGAAAGGTTAGAGATGTCTCAGTTTGCAAGGTATATGATTCGACGTGAGCTTACTAATACAAGTCTTACAAAATTTGATGATCTGCCAGAGAACTACAGATCTTGGAAGTCTACATTCAAGACTGCTGTTGAAGATTTAGGTATATCTGCTAGAGAAGAGCTTGATCTGCTGGGTAAAGTGGTTAGGTGCGAATCTGCAGAACGTGTCAAGAGGCTCAGAGCTGTCCATGTAGACAACCCAGTTGCAGGTTTAAAAATGATTTGGGAACGTTTGGATCAGACTTATGGTAGTCCAGAAGTAATTGAAAATGCCCTTTTAAAGAAAATACAAAAAATTTCCAAAAGTCACAGTTAGGGACAATCGCAAGCTACAAGAGTTAAGTGATCTTCTGCTGGAACTAGAAGCAGCTAAAGCAGATCCATGTCTATCAGGACTGTGTTATCTTGATACTGCACAAGGTGTAAATCCAATTGTGGCGAAGTTACCTCATGCTCTTCAAGATAAATGGACAACACAAGGATCAAAGATACAAGCAAGAGAATAATGTATCATTCCCTCCCTTTTCCTTTTTCAGTAAGTTCATCCAAGACATAGCAAAAACAAGAAATGATCCAAGTTTCTCTTTAACCGAATTAAATCAGTGGGCGGTGACTTCTCCAGAACATGAGAAAGAAACTTCAAGATTCAAGAACTCAAAGAAATCAGTATTTGTCCAAAAGGACAGATGTAGCACCTTCCAGACAGGAAATGCAAAGTGAGAAATTAAAGAATTTAATTCAAGAATGCCCATTGCACAAGAAGCCTCACCCACTTAAGAAATGTCGTAGCTTTAGAGAAAAACCTTTGCAAGAACGCATAGAGCTTCTTAAAAATTATGGACTATGCTTCAGGTGCTGTGCTTCAACAGATCATCTTTCTAGAAACTGTAAAGCCAATATTAGATGTTCAGAATGCAATAGTGACAGACATGTTTTCGCTCTCCACCCAGAGTCTTCAAGTTCCCTTCCACTTGAAAGTATTGCCCCTACTGAAAAGCATGGCGGGGAGAAAGCAGAAGAGACAACAAACAAAACATCTGTTGCTTTCAAAATGTACTGAAATATGCGGTGAAGGACTTAGTGGAAGGTCCTGCTCTAAAATATGTCTTGTTAAAGTGTATCCTAAGGGAGAGCCTGATAAATCAGTAAGAATGTATGCAATTCTGGATGATCAGAGCAATCGATTACTGGCTAGAACTGAATTCTTCAACATATTCAACGTAAAATGGTAATCCTTCATCTTACACCCTTGTACATGTGCAGGTCAGTTTGAAACAAAAGGAAGAAGAGCTAGTGATTTCATAATAGCTTCTATTACAGATGGTATACAGTTGCCTTTACCTACACTTATTGAATGCAATTAAATTCCAGATAACAGGGAAGAGATTCCTACGCCAGAAATAGCACATTACCATCCTCACATGAAACACATAGCTAGTTGCATACCAGCTCTAGAGAAGAATGCCCAGATATTGCTTTTACTTGGTAGAGACATTCTAAGAATACACAAGGTACGCCAGCAATGTAATGGACCTCATAATTCTCCATACGCTCAGAGACTTGACCTTGGCTGGGGTAATAGTTGGAGATGGCCTGTATAGGAAAAATCTACAGAACAGATATTACTAACTTCCTTGAAAACTAATGTGTTAATTAATGGACGTACCATCTTACTTTGAGCCCATGCCCAAATCACTACCATGTAAGGGAGAAACCTGGAATCTATGAACATTCATACTATGCCAGTCAAGATGATATAGTTACCTTCCCTTACCAGATGATGACAACATTGGAAGTACAGTGTTCCACACAACACAGCATGACAATAAACTAGCTCCTTCTATCGAAGATAAAAAATTTCTTCAAGTTAATGGACAAAGAGTTTTACAAGGATGACTCAAACAGTTGGGTAGCCCCTCTGCCATTTCGCAATCCAAGACAAAGGTTACTCAACAACAGAGTTCAAGCACTCTCTAGACTTTCTTCCTTACAACATACTCTAAAGAAAGATCCGAAGATAAAAGAATACTTTGTATCATTCATGCAGAAGATATTTGAAAATAAGCATGCAGAGCCAGCTCCTCCACTAAAAGAAGGTGAAAGAATGTTGGTATCTTCCTTAATTTTGGCGTCTATCATCCACGCAAACCAGGTCAAATAAGGGTTGTGTTTGATTCAAGTGCACAGTATGAAGGCATGTCACTCAATAGTGTTCTTCTTACTGGACCTAACCTTACTAACAGTCTCTTAGGAGTATTGATCAGGTTCAGGAAAGAACCTGTAGCATTCATGGCTGACATACAACAGATGTTCTATTGTTTCATTGTTAGAGAAGACAATAGGAATTACCTCAGGTTTTTTGTGGCATCACAACAATGATACTAGTGCTGAGATAATAGATTATCGCATGAGAGTGCATGTCTTCGGCAACAGTCCATCACCTGCAGTGGCAATATATGGACTAAGAAGAACAGCTCAAGAAGGTGAAATGGAATATGGAACAGATGCCAGACAATATGTAGAAAGAGACTTTTATGTGGACTGATGGAATCAAGTCTGTACCGACAGATGAAGAAGCCATTGATCTGCTTAAAAGAACACAAAAGATGCCTATCTGTAGCAAACCTAAGGCTTCATAAAAATAGTCTCAAACAGCAGCAAGGTGGTTGAAAGCCTTTCCTCAGCAGACCATGCAACGGACCTCAAAGACTTAGATCTAGGTACAGATACACCACCTGTACAACGAAGACTTGGTCTACATTGGAACATATCAACTGATGAATTTGTTTTCAAAGTTTCTACTGATGAAAAGCCATACACTAGACGTGGTGTTTTATCAATTAATAACAGTCTTTATGACCCACTGGGTTTGTAGCTCCAGTGACTATACCAGGAAAGTCTCTGCTTAGACAGCTTTCATCTGAGTCATAATCCTGGGATACTTTACTACCTACAGAGAAACATCAGACCTGGGAAAAGTGGAAGGATTCTTTTGAAGGCTCTTGAAAAGCTCTGTATTCCACGGTGTTATGCTTTACATCTCTATCAACAGCTACAGAGATCTACATCTTCTTAGATGCATCTATAGAAGCTAATGCAGCTGTGGCCTACCTAAAAGTGACTGACATTGAAGAAAAACCACATGAAGGATTTATCAGCAACCGAGTAGAACACATCAGGAGATCTACAAAACCAGAGCAATGGTATTACGTACCTACTAACCAAAATACTGCAGATCTTGCAACCAGGTCATTAACTTCAGCACAATTCATGAAATTGACATTGGTTGACAGGACCCGCAATTCTTGTTAAACGCTACAGATACAACATCAACCAGTACTCAGTTTCAGTTTGTGGGACCTGATAAAGAGAACCATCTTCAAGCTACTACACTTCTTACCAGTGTACCTGGTCTTGGATTACAGAAGTTTGTACTTCTTATATTTCACATTGGACTGTGATTATAAACATATACACTGGTTGACAAAAGGATTACAATAGAGAGATGACTACAGGGGACAGTGCCAGCCCTGCTTCTCTTCCAAGAATTATCATGTGAACACAACATGGACTTATGTTTGCAATTGCATTTGTATGTTTTCTCTCTTTCTTTGTCTTGCAGATCTCATGGATAAAGAGACTTCAATCAACATTTTTATGTTTATTGTTTGATTATAATAGTGTATCTACAGATACCAGACGGGGAGTGTTCTGTCCATATATTCATATGTTACATCTTTAAATGCTATTTTTAGTTCTTGTGCTCCCTCTAGTGTTATGTTTTATTATTGGTATTCAATTTAATGTATATTCTCTGTTCTACCTCTGACCTTTTTGAGGTCACTTCCTGCCTCCTTTTTGTTTCACTTGTGTGTGTAAATTAGTTTCACTTCAATGTGTAAGTTTGCTAGAACTCTGCTAATAGCTTTTGTAGAGGCAAATTCTTTTACCTGGCAATTACCACTTCTAGAACTTCAGAATTCTTGTTTGCAACAATAAAGCTTGAAGGATTCATAAATCTCTGCTGTGGAATTTGTCTGAGTTAAGCTACTCTGCTGGATTCTACTAATCTGTAAGTTGGATTGCATGTTTAACTTTACATCATAAGGCATTGGGCAGCTCATCTTGCAAATCAGTAAATGAAAACAGAATAGTGATGCTTCCCTGCTCTCCATACAGGCAATTGATTTGTACCAAAAAACACAAGAGGGGGAGATAGGGAATACAAACTTAACTTCAAAGAAGCAAAATGGATTCTTTGAATTAAATACTAGCCATCCTAATGTCGTAATAAGGAGAGTGATGTAAATTTATTCATTTAACTAAGTGGCAAAATGTTTTACAATTTACCTGTAGTGATGTACCTATACCTATTTCTCTGTTTGCAAAATCACTGGTATCCATCATGTCTAAGTATCCTTAAAGTATTATATAGGATCTTATTTTGTTAAGTAACGTAATGAAAGGGGCTTTTGTAACTGACATTCACTTTCTACCATCTTGTCTATTATCTATTAATATAGTAAGGTAAGGGTTAACTTATGTGTTGTGTTTAATTGACAAGGGCCCCTTTAAATAGAGGCTGAATGTGCAGCTTTCAGACAGCAGTGAACAAGCGTGTAGCCACACGCGAAACATGTCTGCAGTCTGTCAAGCTGTAGCCTTTACCCTTGAAGTAATGGAGCTTTGTCTCTATCCTTGTTTTTTAAAACGTACCCAATATAAGACTCTGCTTTTTTATACATTGACCGGTTATTTACTTGCTTCCCGTTTTGAAGTGTATCTTGAGGATTCGTATACCTTTGAGGAGCTTTTCCCCTCTTAGCCCGGATCTACTTTTCTGTACATGTGGTCTTACGATACGCCGGAAGCGGAGGCGTGAGGATCAGGGCTCCAGGAAGCACTACCGGACCGAGGACGTGTGCCTAACGCTGAAGCAAACGCAGCCTGATAGCACGGATCCCTGGAGGTGGTAAGCGCCAACCTTCCTTTTCCTTTGTGACTGTATAGCCGTAGCCTAATTTAAAAACTAACAGTTTTAAAATACAGATGGTCACAGATTATCAACAGCATACAATATGGTGGTATATGCCTTAAAAGAGGCTAATTTAGGTTCCCTGTTTGGGATCTGTGTTGTTCAGATGCTATCTTTTCATGTATTTGTATTTTTAAATCATTTTTATAAAATATATTGTTTTATCCTGACTTGTGAAAGTTTGGTTTGTAACGTCTACAATTGAGTATTTAATCACACACGTTTAAACTATAACCACAGCGTATTTAGGCTAGTATATATAGCTTAACGTTAAGACACCAATATAGCCAAACAGACTTTTTAGTAAACACTTTACACATATAAACTGGTATCTACCTACTCAGGATACACTTTTGTGTAGAAAACTACTACTTATCACTATCACCTTATTTTTGGCTCACAGCGCCACTGCTATTTTTCACGGGATATCTACTATAGGGAGAATTGTTAACACTTTAGTCAATTTATTTTAAATTAATAACTATGTCACCACATCTGATATATTTAACGTTGAGCAGAGTTCTATCACACTTCAAATAATTTTCTTTCACGGATACCTTAAGCTTTTCTTAGCGCACCTTACACTCCTCCTTTTTACACTGTTTTACATTTATGAAAGAACGAAGGATCTTTCAAAACTGTTAGGTGTTTGGTATTATCTATTTCGCCAGCGCACTACTATATCACCACATCAAAAGAGCTGTGGTTCCATGGGGAGCTTTGGGGGGGACACACATATATTAGGGGCTATGGCTATATAGCTAGTATAGAAGATATTAGGCTTTAAGTGGTTTTAAAGGGACAGTTTACTCAAAAATTTTCTCCCCTTTAATTTGTTCCCAATGATCCATTTTACCTGCTGGAGTGTATTAAATTGTTTACAAGTAGCTCCTTTACCCTTATATTGGCATTTGAAATAGTTGATTTAGCATGTGGTATCCCACCTATTCTGAAAGATTGTGGCCGCAGGTCCAAGCTATAGATAAGTTGTGTAAACACAGCCAGCAGAAGAAAATACACTTCCCAGTGGGATATAGCAGAGATAAGGTAATAAAATGTTGATTTTCCATTGTTCTCTCCAAGTACTGGTGATTGTTTTATGGACAGATATGAGATAAAGAAGCAGTTATATGTACATAATGTGATAAAGTAATGAGATCTGATTATACCTACAAGTTCAACCCATTTTATTAGGCTGTGGCTTCAAAACACAAAATCAGAGCTTTAATATACACAAATAAACCTTAAAAAGCTAATTTTCATAATTTTTTTACTCCTGCAGTTGGTAAAAAAAGCAATTGTAAACACATTAAGGGAAAAACTATTTACAGTATACTGTCCCTTTAAGCACAAATCCTTCTCTTGCAGTAAAATGAGTGGTGATACTTTGAGCATATAGGGTAGGCAACCCCTAAGGTATGCCCACCATAATGGAGTAAAAGCACGCTCCAGAGAAAAGGGCTACTTTTGGAAACATATAAATTTGTAAGTATGTAATAAAAAGGGTATGAATAAAGTATAAGGAATATAATGGCCTACTACTGAGCCTACCTAAACACACCTTTAAATATAATAACTCAGTGTCCTCAACAGATCTTATAATATATAGGGTACAATATAATTATTATCGGAGCTCTTATACAGAAAGCGCCTGTCTGCAATATATTTGCATATTTAAGTCACACACTTTGCGAGAATTTAAGCATTTAAAATGTTTTGCTCATAAGGTCATCAGAAGCTTCTAAAAGAAATTGCGAATAAACACACATAAAAATGGAGAGAAAAACTCTGATAAATAACGTTATCCCACATTACACATAGCATGTTGAAATAGCACCAGCTGCAGGAATAGGAGTGTTACAAGGGAAAAAATCTCATCAGTGGTAACACCAGAGTGGACAAGTGAAAAACAAACTAACATAACAAGGTAGATAGGAATGTGTTTGCCCACAGCATACTACAGGGAGTAGTTAGTGGAGTAAATCTAATAGTGTTATTATTATAACCAGACTGCATTCCATGGAAAATATAAAGGGCCGAGAGAAGTTTAAAGGGATATTCCAGTCAAAATATAAATACACATTGATTGCATCTTTGAATAGAAACATATTTGTAATATACATGTATTGGCAAAAAATGCTTCTTTTAAGAGATATCACTGTTTTAGTGTTAACATTTTTCTCTGCACGTGTATGTGAAAGCATAGTTAGATATTTTCACTGCACCCACATTTTAAAAAGTGCAGCTCCTGACAGGATACAAGGATCAGTGGGGCTTGAATCCTGTCAGCAATTAACAAATTGAGTCCTTTACCAGATGGTACAAGCACTTTAGGCTCTCCGAACAAGTGTTTAAAATGCTGGTGCACGGTGCATACTTAAATACACTTTTGAAACAGCTATAGCTTTTATTAGAAGCATTTTTGCTAATGCATGTATATTACAAAATTGCTTCTGTTCAATACCAAAATGCACCCATGTGGTTTACAATTTTGGCTGGAATATCCTTTAAGTCACTTAGCCCACTCACTCCAGTGCAGTCATACCAAACAAAACAAATCTCCAATGCCAGATATCTTGCAGACAGCACAGTTCCTGGCAAAATAGGGATACTTAAAATAGGAACCAGGTGACTTCAGGAGAAAGTTGGAGGGGTTTAACACCATCATAAGACCCCGCTTTAGGAAGGGACGCCATGGAAGATGGTTAAATGGGGTTTCCTCAAATTCCCCTCCAAAGGCTGCCACGCTGGGTAGGGATCGCTCCAAGGCTGATAAGGTAACATCATGCTCTTCTAAATAGGGTGTCACTTTTATGTCCGTAATGGCTGCAGACCCATCTGTATAACGCTCCGGTGGAGCTGTGCTCACGTGGGAAACCGGCAGAGCCGCGGCCCCTCTAGATGGCTCCCTCTCCAGACCACCACTTACAACCGCTGGGCGAGAAGCTGGAACTATAGGTTCTGCCACCGTAAAGGAATTTTCCTTGTGCAGGAGTCTATTTGTCTGCCCTTGTGTAGTGCTCAGTAATGCCTTGCTACAAATGGCCAGAGCTGGTCCGTCAGCTTGAAAACACCGGTCTATCAGTAAGTGGAGTTTCTTAAAAGTGATCCTCAAATAGGATAAGAATCGCAGTCTCTGTTTCTTTTGGAATCAAAGCCATTATCTCTGATCAGGCGTTAACAGGATTGTCGATCTAGGCCTTTGCCCAATCTCTAGCGGTTCAGTCCAGAGCTTCAATTAAAGGGCCACTAAACCCAAAATCTTTCTTTCATGATTCAGATAAAACATACAAATTTAAACATTACAATTTACTTCTATTATTTATTTTGCTTCATTTTTAGATATCCTTATTTGAAGAAAAAAGCAATGCACATGGGTGAGCCAATCACATGAGGCTTCTATGTGCAGCAACCAATCAGCAGCTACTGAGCATATCTAGATATGCTTTTCAGCAAAGAATATCAAGAGAATAAAACAAATTAGATAATAGAAGTAAATTAGAAAGATGTTTAAAAATGCATTATCTTTCTAAATCAGGAAAGAAAAAAAATGTGGGTATCATGGCCCTTTAAGGTTATCTCCTCAATATTGGTGTTCAAATAGCACATCGAGATCTCCTTTTTGTACAAGGCTATCACCTAAGCTTGGATGATGGTCAGATTTTAAGATAATCTGCTGCTTGGCTGTGTTATGATCGGAGCTACTAGTTTTTTGCGACTTAACATGGATGCGGCCCAGCCACACCCCCTCCTTTTAAGTTTTTTAACTTAAAGGGACATGAAACTTAATTTTTTTTCTTTCATGATTTAGAAAGAATACAATTTTAAACAACTTTCTAATTTTAAAACAACTTCTTTTATCTAATTTGCTTCATTCTCTTGATATTCTTTGCTGAAAAGCATATCTAGATAGGCTCAGTAGCTGCTGATTGGTGGATGCACATATATGCCTTGTGTGATTGGCTCACCCATGTGATTGCTATTTCTTCAACAAAGGATATATAAAAGAATGAAACAAATTAGATAATAGAAGTAAATTGAAATTTTATTTAAAATTGTTTTCTCTACCTGAATTATGAATATTTGTTTGGTGTTTAGTGTCCCTTTAAGTACTAGAGTTAATATAATGTACTCATAAATGTAACCTACCCTTATTGTACTTGTTAGCGTATGTATTGTAACTATTAATAAAAATATTTGTAAGTAATTCTGATGTCAGATTTTATGTTTTTCACCTGTTGTCTTTTTGTAGCCTATATGGGAGGTATTAGACAGACATACGCTTTAAGGAATGTCAGTAATCCTAAATGTACTGATTGCAGCATTTCTTTTTCTGTTTGTGTTAAAATCATGTCTGATAGCTGTGTATTACAATATGATTTTTAGACTGGCTTGCTGTTTCACTATGTATAATATCCTATACTGTATAATAAAAGGCCAAGTGTGTTTGTCTGAAGCTGTCATGCGCAGTAGAGACTGCGCACGAGGAACAAACACACCTGGCCTTCTAACTGCCTTGATGAGTTTCCCCGGCGTTGCGTGGTGGTGGAGTGGGCGTGGCCAACGGACGGGGCGTGGGCGGGACCCAGACGGGGTGTGGGCGCGACCCAGACGTGACATTGGGCGTGGCCGGCGCGGGGTCGGGCGTGACGCGGATGGGGCCGGACGGGGCCGAGCATGATGCGGGCTGGGCTGGGCGGGGCCAGATGCCGGGTGTGTCGGCTGTGCACAGTGAGTGATTCATAAGACAGAGATCTAAAAAGAAGGGGATAGTAAGAGCAGAAGAGGGGGATAAAGAGAGGGGGGAGATAGCACAAAAGAGAGGGTGAGAGAGAGCACAAAAGAGAGGGTGAGAGAGAGCACAAAGAGAGGGGGGAGAGAGAGCACAAAGAGAAGGGGAGAGCACAAAAGAGAGGGGGGGAGAGAGAGCACAAAAGAGAGGGGGGGAGAGAGAGCACAAAAGAGAGGGGGGGAGAGAGGACAGCACAAAAGAGAGGGGGGGAGAGATAGCACAAAAGAGAGGGGGGGAGAGAGACAGCACAAAAGAGAGGGGGGGGAATGAGAGAGCATAAAAAGAGAGGGGGGAGAGAGACAGCAAAAGAGAGGGGGGAGAGTGAGAGCAAAAGAGAGGGAGAGGGAGAGAGCGCAAAAGAGAGGGAGAGGGAGAGAGAGCAAAAGAGGGAGAGAGACAGCAAAATAGGGAGAGAGACAGCAAAAGAAGAGGGGGGGGAGAGAGAGCAAAAGAGAGGGGGGGAGAGAGAGAGCAAAAGAGAGGGGAGAAAGAGAAGAGTAAAAGAGAGGGGAATATAGAGAGAGAGCAAGGGGGTGGGACCGCTGTACTGCAAAAAATGGCCCGTGTACACGGGCTTTAGGACTAGTATAGAATAAGTGAGAAGACACTAAGGTTGTATATTGCTTAAACAATTAAGGGCAGTTGGCTATGCAGTTGAACTAGGTCTTAGATGACATCTCAATAATCCATGTATCTTGATATAATGTCTATCCTTTTTTTTTTTTACAGTTCTGTTGCTTTTCCTTTGTGCATAATTAAAATTTACAACTAAGTGTAACGCTCGTGGGATACTCCTCTATCAGACCAAACTTGGCCAGTAGTCTTGTTATCCCGGCGTAGAGCCGGAATGATAGGGAATATCCCAGAGCAGAGAAAGTTAGTGAGATGAGGAAGGCGGCACTCACCACAGGCAGGACAGTCCACAGCAGCAACTGCAGAGCAGTCCAAGGATGAACCACTAGAATGGTCAGGCAGGCAGGGTTTGGCACCAGTAAAGCAGTCCAAGGGAACACCACTAGAATGGTCAGGCAGGCAGGGTTTTGCAACAGTAAAGCAGTCCAAGGGCACACCACTAGAATGGTCAGGCAGGGTTCGGCAACAGTAATACAATCCAGCAACAAAGGGGTAAAGCAGGTAAAGTAGTCAGACAGGCAGGTTCAGCAATAGTAATTGAATCCAGCAGTTAAGGGTTAAAACAGGAAGAGTAGTCAGACAGGCAGGTTCAGCAATAGTAATTGAATCCAGCAGTTAAGGGTTAAAGCAGGTAGAGTAGTCAGACAGGCAGGTTCAGTAACGGTATTTCAATCCAGCAGTTAAAGGGTAAAGCAGGTAGAGTAGTCAGACAGGCAGGTTCAGCAATAGTAATTGAATCCAGCAGTTAAGGGTTAAAGCAGGTAGTCAGGCAGGCAGGTTCAGCAACGGTATTTCAATCCAGCAGTTAAGAGGTAAAGCAGGTAGAGTAGTCAGACAGGCAGGTTCAGTAATGGTAATAAGGCACATAGATAGAACAATCCTGTCACACCCAAGAGCACACAAAGTAACACCAAAAAAGGCAAAAGGTGATAGTCACGGCTAAATATTAGGACTAAAAACCAAGCTTAAAATAGTAAAACAAAGGATATTCGTTACCAAATATAAAAAAGATAAAAAAATAAAACTAATAAAATTATTGCGGTCAAGCGGAGCTATAGTTGAAGATAAGTGCTACAGCTATATGGGGAGAACAGTTAAATAATCAGACAGTGATCTAAATAGATTGAACAAAC
Organism: Bombina bombina; assembly: GCF_027579735.1. Classification (NCBI taxonomy): domain Eukaryota; kingdom Metazoa; phylum Chordata; class Amphibia; order Anura; family Bombinatoridae; genus Bombina; species Bombina bombina. Next base: position 262,815,375 of record NC_069506.1, on the reverse strand, counting down.
AGTAGTCTAATTATAGTAGAATAGACAAACTATATGTGTTAAAACCTATAAATGTGATTATCAACAAGAATGATTGCAATAAATGCAATAGTACAATACAATAAAGTAATACAGCAAAAAAACAAAGTGTCACATTTGCTTAGTGAAACACCATATGCTGATGGGTAGCGTGTGCTATATGATATAGCAAGTACTAATATGTGCACTGTTGTGTATACACGAAATGAAAAAAATAATAATAATAAAAAATAATACAAATTTAAAAATAAAAATGTTTAGTACACGTGTACAAAAAGTGAAGATATATATAAATATATACATATAAATAATGTCCTATTGGCCAATAAATAAATAATGTCCTGAATAGTGTTCTTGGGTGCTCCCAAAAATGTAATGAATTCCTTAAAAGTTGAATCTTCTTCTTCCCGGGTGAGTCAGTTTCTGGTTAGACTCACTTTGTGTATCTGTTTTTTGCACATGTTCTTTATTCACTTTCACAGGTGAAACATCCAGGTTCTTAGGACGTGCTTAGGATGGTCAGCACCACATAGAGTATCGTCCAAAGATTCAACTTTTAAGGAATTCATTACATTTTTGGGAGCACCCAAGAACATTATTCAGGACATTATTTTTTGGCCAATAGGACATTATTTATATATATATATAGCTTCACTTTTTGTATATGTGTACTAAACATTTTCATTTTTAATTTTTATTATTTTTTATTATTATTATTATTTATTTTTTTCATTTTGTGTATACACAACAGTGCACATATCAGCACTTGCTATATCATATAGCACACGCTACCCATCAGCATATGATGTTTCACTAAGCAAATGTGACACTTTGTTTTTTTGCTGTATTACTTTATTGTATTGTACTATTGCATTTATTGCAATCATTCTTGTTGATAATCACATTTATAGGTTTTAACACATATAGTTGTCTATTCTACTATAATTAGATTACTGTTTGTTCAATCTATTTAGATCACTGTCTGAGTAGTTAACTGTTCTCCCCATATAGCTGTAGCACTTATCTTCAGCTACAGCTCCGCTTGACCGCAATAATTTTATTAGGTGGCCATGCAACGAAGTTGCAGGACAACCTATTGTTATTGTCAAGATTATTATTATTATTATATTTTTTTTCATTATTATTATTATTATTCCGCCACTTTTTCAATTGCTTATAAAAACAACAGTATATCTCAAAAACTCATGAAACTTGGCACAATGCTAGAGATCTATGCTGCCGTGGCCACCTCTATTGCTGCTTGGTTTTTTTTATTATTATTCTGCCATTTTTTAAAATGCTTATAAAAACAACAGCATAACTCAAAAAACTCATAAAACTTTGCACGATGCTAGACATCTATGCTGTGCATAATCCTAGACAACATAAATCTCATAGGTCATGTGATATAGCTGCATATGCATTTTGCAAACAAAATCTACAAAACGCTTGTCAATCTTCTTCTCCGGAACCGCTTACGTTATAGTTGTGAAACTTGCTAAAATAAAGTTTGCTCAAGAGAAGTGATTTAGTCACATGATCTAGCTGCCATTTTGAAATGTGCGAAAATCTTTAAACATCTTCTTCTCTGAAACCGCTAAGTGCAATGAAGCACAATTTTGCACATGTGCTCCTTGCAAGGTTCTCTACCAAGTTTGTTCAAACTATGATTTTTCCATAATCAATATGGCTGCTATGAGCCATTCGCCTTTTTATCGTTATTTAATTGTTTAAATGTGCACTTTATGCATTATGTTTATACTATTTAACTATATTACAGTGTAGTAGACACATGATTACACATAGTCATGACCCCCTAAAGGCAATAATTGCTGTCAAAATTCATTGATTACACATAGTCATGACCCCCTAAAGGCAATATTGCTGTCAAAATTTGCACTGCGCAGCTCGCCTTCGTGAAATAAAATATTTTGCAGATTTTCATGAAACTTTGGAAAATTGTAGAGGTCTATAGTGAGCATTAGTATGTGCAATTTGAAAGCCTGCAAACAAAAAATCTACAAACACTTGTCAATCTTCTTCTCCGGAACCGCTTACGTTACAGTTGTGAAACTTGCTAAAATAAAGTTTGTTCAAGAGAAGTGATTTAGTCACATGATCTAGCTGCCATTTTGAAATGTGCGAAAATCTTTAAACATCTTCTTCTCTGAAACCGCTAAGTGCAATGAAGCGCAATTTTGCACATGTGCTCCTTGCAAGGTCCTCTACCAAGTTTGTTCAAACTATGATTTTTCCTTAATCAACATGGCTGCTATGAGCCATTTGCCTTTTTATCGTTGTTTAATTGTGTAAATTTGCACTTTATGCATTATGTTTATACTATATAACTATATTACAGTGTAGTAGACACATGATTACACATAGTCATGACCCCCTAAAGGGCAATATTGCTGTCAAAATTCGCACTGCGCAGTCCGCCTTTGTGAAATAAAATATTTGCAAATTTTTCATGAAACATTGGAAAATTGTAGAGGTCCTATAGTGAGCATTAGTATGTGCAATTTGAAAGCCATACATTGCATAGCTTTGCGGCCATTTTGTTTCATATGTGCCCTTTTTAAAAACTACAAAAATCTTCTTATGGTAAAGACTTAAAATTTTGTTTGTAGAGTTATCTTATGACTAACATTCAGATTTGTTCAAGAGAAGTTCATACGTCATGTGGTTTGGCAGCCATTTTGAATTGTTAAAAAATGAGTAACGATATTTTTTAATTAATATTAAAACAAAAAACGTTTCACAAAAATGCTTTATTTTTGCCATGTTTATTGACATCTATGGTGAAAACTAATGTACTTAATTTGGAGGCTGTATATCATATGATTTGGCAGCCATTTTGTTTTACGCAAAATTTTCACAAATCTATTTTCTCAGCAACCGTTTGTGTTAGAACTGTGAAACTTGCTGTATAAACTTATATTGTAACCTACAGTCGACGTTGTTCATGATGAAGGAATTGGTCACAAGCTTTGACAGCCATATTGGTTTACGCAAAAAAAATTAAAATGTGTTTTCTTTGGAACAACTTTTTTTCAAATGCTTTTAATAACCACAGCATTACTCAAAAACTAATGAAACGTGGCACAATGCTAGAGATATATGCTTTGCATAATCCTATGCAACATAAATCTCATATGTCACCTGATCTAGCAGCCATATTGCTTTTTGAAACAAATTTTGACAAACGCTTGAAAATCTTTTTCTCCAGAACCGCTTATGTTACATCTGTAAAACTTGCTGTGTGTACTGCTGCACTGATCTAGACTAAAGTTTGTTCACGAGAAGTAATTTAGACTCATAATCTAGCTGCCATTTTAAAATGTGTGAAAAAAAATAAACATATTCTCTGAAACTGCAATGAAGTACAATTTTGCACATGTGCTCTTTGCAAAGTCATCTACCAAGATTGTTCAAACTGAGAATTTTCCATAATCAACATGGCTGCTATGAACCATTCACCTTTTTATCGTTGTTTAATTGCGTAATTTAAACGTTATGCATTATGTTTGCACTATTTAACTATATTACAGTATAGCAGACACATGATTACACATAGTCATGATACCTAAAGGCAATATTGCAGTTAAAATTTGCACTACGCAGTCGCCTTCGTGAAATAAAAACATTTGCAAATTTTTCGTAAAAATTCCGCAAATTGTAGAGTCCTATAGTGAGCATTAGTATGTGCAATTTGAAAGCAATACATTGCATAGCTTGGTGGCTATTTTGGTTCGTATGCGCTGTTTTTAAAAATGACAAAAATCTTCTTCTTCAAAACCGCTTATGGGACAGACTTGAAATTTTGTTTATAGAGTTATCTCATGACTAACATTCAGATTTGTTCAAGAGAAGTTGATACGTCATGCTGTTTGGCAGCTATTTTGAAATGTTCAAAAATACTTAATGATTTTTTTTTAAATTAATAATAAAACAAAAAACGTTTTACAAAAATGCTTTGTTTTTGCCATGTTTATTGCCATCTACAGTGAGAACTATTGTGCATAATATGGAGGCTGTATATCATATGATATGGCAGCTATTTTGTCTTACACGAAAATTTCAAAAATGTATTTTCTCAGTGACCGTTTATGTTAGAACTGTGAAACTTTATGTATAACCTTATATTGTGACATAGAGTCTCAGTTGTTCATGTTGAAGGAATTGGTCACAAGCTGTGGCAGACATATTGGTTAATGTAAACATTTTGAAAATGTGTTTTCTTTGCAACCACTTATGTTTAAGCTGTGAAATTTGCTCTATAATATAATATGACCTAGAGTTACATCTGTTCATGTTGAAAATATTGGTCATATGGTGTGGTAGCTATCTTTTTTTTAAAATTATTATTATTATTATTATTATTCCCCCACTTTTTTCTATAGCTCATAACTCTAGAACTGCTAATGCAAAGCTCTTGAAATCAAGTATGCAGATACAGCCTATTGTTCTGCTTCATCTCATACAACATTAAACTCATAGGTCACATGCTCTGGCAGCCATATTGCTTTTTTTGCGGATCATTTCTATAAAGGCTTAAAAATCTTTTGCTCTGCAACTGCTTATGTTACATCTTTGAAACTTGCTGTTCTCTCTGCTGCTGTTACCTAGATTTGCTATTGCTCAAGAGAAGTGCCTTGGTCACATGATGTGGCAGCCATCCTACATTTTGCAAAAATCTTCAAACAACTTCTTCTTTTAAACTGTTTAGTGCAATGATGTGCACTATTGCACATATGCTCCTTGCAAGGTCCTCTAGCAAGTTTGTTCAAACTGTGATTTTTCCATAATGAACATGGCTGCCGTGAAATATTAACCTTTTTATCAACATTTAATTGCGTAATTTTGAACATTATGCATTAGTTTTACACTATTTAACTATATTACAGTGTAGTAGACACATGATTACACATAGCCATGACTTCCAAAGACAATATTGCGATCAAAGTTCGCATTGCGCAGTCGTCTTTGTGAAATAAAACATTTACAAATTTTTATGAAACTTCAGCAAATTGTAGAGGTCTATGGTGAACAATAGTGTGTGCAATATGGAAGCCATACATTACACTGTGTGGTGGCCATTTGTTTCGTATGGTCTGTTTTAAACAATTTCAGATATGTTCTTTTCTGAAAATTCTTATGAGACAAACATAAAACTTGGTTAATAGAGTTATCTTATGACCAATATTCAGATTTGTTAAAGAGATGTCAATTGGTCATGTGGTTTGGCAGCCATTTTGAAATGTTCAAAAATGCTTTAAGACATATTTAAATTATTAATAAAACAAAACCCTTTAACTAAAAAGCTTTATTTTTTGCCATGATTATTGACATCTATGGTGAGCACTATTGTGCATAATATGGATACTGTAGTTCATATGATCTTGCTTTTTGCAACAAATTTAGATAAAAGCTTAAAAATCTTTTGCTCTGCAACTGCTTATGTTTCAACTTTGAAACTTGCTGTGCTCACTGCTGCTGTTACCTAAAATTACTATTGCTCAGCAGAAGTGCCTTGGTCACATGATGTGGCTGCCATCTTGCATTTTGCAAAAATCTTCAATTATGTTCTTCTATTAAACCTTTTAGTGCAATGAAGCACAATTTTGCACACATGCTCTTTACAAGGTCATCTACCAAGTTTGTTCAAACTGTGATTTTTCCATAATCAACATAGCTGCTGAGAAACATTAACCTTTTTTATTGACTTTTAATTGAGTAAATTTGCACTTTATGCATTGTTTTTACACTATTTAACTATATTACAGTGTGGTAGACACATGATTACACATAGTTATGCCCTCCAAAGACAATATTGCAGTCAAAGATCGCATTGTGCAGTAACCTCCATGAAATAAAACATTTACAAAGTTCCCAAAAACTTCAGCAAATTGTAGAGGTCTATGGTAAGCATTAGTGTGTGCAATATGGAAGCCAAACATTACATGGTGTGGCGGCCATTTTGTTTCAAATACTCTGTTTTTAAAAACTACAAAAGTATTTTTCTTCAAAACCTCTTATGAGACAGACTTCAAAGTTTAGTTTATAGAGTTATCTTATGACCAATATTCAGACTTTTTAATAGAAGTCAATTGGTCATGTAGTTCAGCAGCCATTTTGAATTGTTCAATAAGCTTTACGATATTCTTTAATTAATAATGAAACAAAATCCGTTTGACAAAAATGCTTTATTTTTGCCATGTTTATTGACATCTATAGTGCTATTTTGCCATCTAGATTTACATTTGTTTGTTAGGAGCAAATAAGTCTCATAATGGGACGGGCATTTTTTATTGTATGAAAACCACAATTATTTTTATTCACTTTTGCCACTTTTGATTCAATTTCTCAAAAAACTTTTACTACTTATGTAAAACGCTTGAAATCATGCATGCTTGTACACACTAATGCAGCACTATTTCTTCTGCAACATTGAAGTCATAGGTCACATGGACCAGCAGCTATATTGCTTTTTGCTACAATTTTAGACAAATATGTGAAAAGCTTTTTCTCTGTAACCACTTATATTATAAATATGAAACTTGCTGTGCTAACTACTGTTGTGACATATATTTATTATTGTTCAAGAGAAGTGCATTAGTCACATGCTGTGGCAGCCATCTTGGATTGTGCTAAAATTGTCAAACATCTATTTCTCTGAAACCTCTGTTAAGGTCATTTACCAAGGGTCATTTACCAAGGGTATGTTACAGTGTAATAGGCACATGATTACGTACAGCCATGAAAGGCAATATTGGGGTCAAAGTTCGCAATAAACAGTTGCCATCTTAAAATCAAACATTTGAAAATTTTCCTGAAACTTTAGCAAATTATAGAGGTATTTGGTGAGCTTTACTATTTGCAATATGAAAGGCATATATTACATGCGGTTCTATTTTGTTTTGTATATGTACTGTTTTATTTTGAAAAAGTTTTTATTGAGTTTTTCTTAATTTTTTTTTTTTTTTTTTTTCCTCTTTAACAATTCCATAAGAAAATAAAACATTACATAACGTAAATTGGCATGTACAGTCAGTCATAATAAAGCATTTAATATGGTTTCAATATTGTCCATTTCCAGAGTTTAATGCAGAATCTAATATCATTAATTAAGCGAAAACAGAGACAGATCCTGTTCAGCTGGTGATTGTGAGCTGTGGTTAACCTTCGGTCCCGGCTCTCTCTTGAGTTAGTATAAACTAGTGGGTTAATTTTGTAGGGTCTCAGCCTCTACCCGTCTCCTAGCCTCCCTGTACATAATGAATGGTTCCCATTGTATAATGAACGCATCTTTGGCGTTCAAGTTCTCTGCTGCTAAACTTGCCATCTCATAGTGATGGATTATTTTCCTTTCGATGAAGGTAAAGCCTGGAGGGGTGGATTTCCAGTGCTGTAATGCAGATCCTGACAACTGTACAGATGGTCCTAGCTAGTTTTTGGTGTTGTTTTAGTATGGTGGGGATAGGAAAGTGTAAAAGAGCATGTTCAGGAGATAGTGTAATAGGTCTGTGGAAGATTTTGCTAAGAAGCTCTGAGGTTTTCTCCCAGATTTCTTTTGTTCTGCCACACTCCCACCACATGTGAATGTACATTCCTCTCTCAACACATCCTCTATAGCATGGGTTCCGGGAGGGTTCGTCAGATCCCCCGAATCTAGTTGGATAAAAATACCACTGGAAAGCCACCTTAAGGTAGTTTTCTTTTAAAGTGGCGTTGTGCGAGAAAGAAAGGCCCTGGGCTAGGTTAGATTTCCATGTTGTTCAGGTCCCGTTCCCATTTCAGTATGTTTGGAGGCTTATTTTCTCTAGGGGAGTTATTAAATATAGGGTAAAGTGCTGAGATTGTACCAAATGTCAGCTCTCTGGATAAGCATAGTGATTCAAAAGTTGTGTTTAGTGGCAATTTAGCGAGGTCTGTCACTGCTCTTGTTCTGGATTTAAGCTGTAGGTAATGATACCATATATTTCTATCATTGGGGTCTGTGTCTCGGTATTGTTCAAATGAAATGAAGTCTCCATCTATATACACATCAGCAATTCTATATAAGCCTCTATTAGCCCATTTCTTCTGTGTAGGGAGGTCTATTAGGGTTTTGTGGTAATACTAAAGGTGTTAATTTTGATTTATCCTGTATTAGGGGGTACTTGGCAGTTAATTTGTTCCACAGGAAAACCGTGTGGGCTATCGCTACATATTTATGTAGCGAAGGATGACTATATTTTTTTGGGGTCCAAAGCAATCTAGAAATCTGATCTGTGTTAACTATTTGTGATTCAATCTGTGTCCACACTGGTCGTTTTGTATCATTAATCCAATGTGTCGTTTGGGCCATGCGGGCCGAGTAGTAGTAGGAGACCAAGTGTGGGAGACCCAACCCCCATCCCTTCGATGCCTGCTCATGGTTTTTTTTTGCCTATTCTAGCGCGTTTTCCTTGCCAGACAAATCGCAGAATATCTTTTTGTAGGGCATTGAGCTCCGCTATAGGGACCGAAATCGGTAAGGACCGAAACAGGTATAGAATTTTTGGGAGCAAGGTCATTTTCGTGGAAACAATTCTACCATAAAATGAGATTTTGAGCTTTAGCCATTTCGTTATTAGGTTCCTGATATGTGTAAACATGGGTGTATAGTTTGCTTGGTATAGAGAGAAGATGTCAGGCGTGAGGTTTATTCCCAGATATTTAAGTTTTTTATGTGCCCATGTGAAAGAGAAGTTGATTCTAGCAATTTTTTGGTGTGTTGGGGTAAATTGATGCTGAGCGCATCACACTTATCCCCATTAACCTTGTACCCCGATAAGATTCCATAGTGGTGAAGCTTTGCGTAAAGGGGGGGGAGTGAAAGGAGGGGTTTAGTCAGTGATAGAATGATGTCATCCGCGAATAGCGAAATTTTATATTCCTTGGCTCCTACATGGATGCCTGAGATGTTAGGGTCATTTCTAATCTGAATGGGCCAATGGTTCAATGCAAAGGGCAAATAACAATGGGGATAGGGGGGCATCCCTGTCTTGTTCCATTCCTAATTTGTATTGGCTGGGACTGGTACCCTGAGAGTTTGATGAAGGCAGAAGGGTTGGAATACAGTATGGCCAGGGCATCACAGAAGCTTCCCGTGATACCTGTGTTCTCTAGCACCGCGAACATGTAATTCCAATTAATTCTATCAAACGCCTTCTCTGCATCCAAGGAGAGGAACAGAGAAGGCTTTTTTTCAGCAGTGGCTATATTAATCAGGTCAATAATTTTGCGTATGTTATCTGGGGCCTCCCTGTTTTTTATAAAGCCCACTTGGTCCGGATGGATTATCCTTACTAGTATGGGGTTAAGCCTGTTTGCCAAAATTTTTGTAAGGATTTTAATATCTTGATTGATTAATGATATAGGTCTATAATTTTGGCAATGTTGTAAATTCTTACCGGGTTTCGGAATGACAGCTATTCTGGCCATGAGCATTTCTTTGGGAACATCATTTTTTTGCATTATAGAATTGAACATTTGTGAAAGCAGGGGTGCTAGTTCCTCTAAGAATAATTTATAAAAAATACCAGAGTATCCATCCGGGCCAGGTGTTTTAGAGCTTTTCAGATTTTTTATAGTATACTTTACTTCATTCTCGGTAATTGGGGCGTTTAGACTAGCTCTCTCTTCCTCAGTGATCTTAGGGAGATGATTCAAGTCTAAGAATGTATTCAGATTGTCGGGTCTATCAGGAGCTCCTTGGCATGTGGGAAGGTTGTAAAGTCTTTGATAGAATTCTGCAAAGGTGTTGGCAATTTGTTGGGGGTCATTGGTGCTTTTATTGTCTGGGAGTTGGAGTTGTGGGACTGTGGTGTTTCTGGTTATTTCTTTGAGTTTATTAGCTAACATTTTGTCGGGCTTGTTCCCGTATATGTAATAGTGGGTGTCTATCTGCTTGATGGACCTAGCCGCTTCTTTATTCAATAATCTATCTATTTCATCATTTATAGTTTTTAGTTCTGCTCTCTTTTTTCTGCTCGTGTTGGCAGTAAATTGAGATCTTAGTATATTAGCTTCTGACTGTAATTGTGCAAGTTGGGCTTTATTTTGCTTGTCACGTTTGCTGGATTCAGTTATTAGACTTCCTCTTATATATGCTTTTAGCGCACCCCACACAAAGGATGGGTTAGGTGTGCTACCTGTATTAAGTCTTACGAAGTCTACTATGTGTTCCCTGATCTTCTGTGAGACCAAAGCATCTTGTAATATACTGGCATTGAGGGACCAAGATTTGGATCTGTTGGGGTTTACGACCCCCTGACATAGTTACTTCCACCATAGAGTGGTCTGACCAGGGGCAGTTTTAAGATTTTAGCAGTGGATAGAAGTGGGACCAAAATCTGACTGAGGAATATGTAATCCAGTCTAGATTGAGTGTGATGCATTGGGGAGAAATAAGTATAGTCTTTGACCTTTTCATTTAGTGATCTCCAACTGTCAATCAGATTATGGTCCAGGGTGAAATCTTTCAAGATGTTTATTGCTGACCTGTGAAGTTTGATTTGTGGTCCTATCCATAGCCTGGTCTAGGGGTAAGTTAAAGTCACCTCCCATAATGATCTTGTGCCTTTTCCATTGTGTCAGTAGCTTACTTAATTTGGACATGAAGGTGGTCTGTTGCTCGTTGGGGGCGTAAACGTTAATGATGAGTATCGGGGTATTTTGGATTAATCCTTTAATTAGTAAAAATCTACCTTCTCTATCTCTGATAATTTCCTCCTCTTTGAAATTCAAGGATGAGTATAGCAATACTGTGACCCCGCATTTCTTTTTCCCACTTATAGCATGGTATTGTGTCGGGTATGATTTGTCCCAGTATTTAGGGGTAAAGTCTCTAGAGAAATGAGTCTCTTGTAACAAAACTATGTGGGCGCGTAATGATTTATAAGTAGTGATTGCCTTTTTTCTTTTTAAGTCCGAGTTAAGACCTCTGACATTATGAGATATGATTTTTATAGACATTTTAGATGTAGTTGTGTATCGTTATTTGTCTGAACCGTTAGGTGCAAGGGAGCAGGGGGTATGCATGTTGTAGTAGATGTTAACTGGGGCCCTATTCCTGGTGTAATGCTATAGGTGAGAGAGCCGGGACTTACCTCGAAACCCAACCAAGAGGGGATGCTTGGATCCTTGATATGGAGAGGAGTGAACATTGTTAACATAGGTATCATAGATAAGTTAACCATAGTGACTTGACGACATGCCTGGACAAATAGAACATACGTGATTATAAACATAGTAACTTTAAACTTTATAGTAGTACCCCTTTTCAGGGATAAACATAGAAATGTAGAGGGTAAAGGGTTTTTCTCAAACATTTAAATCATATGCTCCTAGATTTGGACTGATAGGGGTTAAGGGGAGGGGGGAGTGGATGATGAATGGTTGAATAAGCTTTTCAATATCCTAGTTTAATGAGGGGGTATGGGGGACGGGGGGAGGGGAGAGAAGGTTGCAATGATGACAAAGATAAAAGTGACAGTATAAACATTCAGAACCTCAACGGCGACAATAGCGCCAACAATAACAATAACAATAATAACCACAGCAGCCCCTGAGTGAGGCAGAAATAATGCCCGATCTGCATAGTCTTATCTAGAAAAGTTTGGTTATATCTCGACTATGAGATATAATGTCACTTTTGGTAAAGCAGATGGGCGGCTGTGTCCTGTAAGGACTTAAGTATAGTAATACTTCCCATTATGAACTAAAGCATGGTGGTTACAGTAGTCCTCTATGTCGTTTGTTTTATCAGGTCGGTGGAGTCTCTTCTTCCGTAGGCGACTCAGAGTGATTGCTTGGAATGTTCTTTGCTTTTCTTAACTTTTTAGCTTGATCTACCGGGGACCATTCCTTTTGTATAGGTTTCCTCTGGGTATTCTTAATAGGGGGTGTTTGGGGAGAATCAAAGGGGATCCCCAGCTTGCGGAGGATAGATGAACCTTCACTCATGTTGGAGCAGGTGTGGGTAGCGTTGGCGTGTGTAGAAGGCTAATTTGAAGGGGAAAAGCCATCTGTATTTTATCTGTGCTTTGCTGAGGGCTTGTGTAATAGGTTTAAGATCTCTCCTCTTCCTCAATGTAATCGGGGCAATATCTGCATACACTTGGATTGAGTGTCCTTCAAATTTGATATCTGGCAATTGTCTGGCTGCTTTAAGGATAGACTCTTTTACATGAAAGTAGTGTAGCTTGAGGACAATGTCTCTTGTGGCGGACTGCTATGGTTTGGTTAGAGCTCTGTGAATTCTGTCCATCAAGAGTTTATCTGGGTCAACATCTGGAACCAATTGGTGAAAAAGTGCAGACACTGTCACCCTCTCTTTGTCACGTTTACCACAGTGTCATAGTAGGAAATGTATATAAGCTTTGTTTAATGAGCAGAGGGGGGGATTGAATCTCTGTATGTGGAATTTAACAGTTCCTCAGTCTGCAGACTATCTTCCCACTTTAATCACTCCTAATGTAACTCCCTGGGCGCAGTCCAGAGTTCTGCTTCCTTAGGCTCAGGAGGTGTCAATGTTGTTTCAGGGTAATGTGGTGAGGAACTGTATATGTTTAATTTTGTTTTGGTACATTGAGATTAAATTAGATATGTGGGTCGTTTATTTTGGAGAAGCTTTCCTATTCAGTTAAAACAGGCGTGGGTTCATTAAGCTGTCTTTTTCTTACAGTGCTCAGTCCCTTTGGCCCACAGTCTGGTTACAATCTCCTTTTAATGGTGTTCAATGTGCTCCCGTTTTGCTTTTATTAGTTAGTTGGCTTGCTAAGGGAGAAGCGCCACAGTTTGGTGGCCAGAAATAGGTTTTTATGAGCCCAAAAATGTCTGATAATGGGATTGGCCTCTGGTTTATAGCACCGTTCACCCAGTGAAGCTGGAGATGATTTCTTTCTCCTCTCGCTAGTTACCGTTACTGCCCTAGCGTGTCTCTCCTAATTCCTTCCCAGTAAGCCTTAGCCGGTGGTCGTGGAGGCCCCAAAAAGGCCGCGAGTAAAATGGCGGAGTTTCGCGCCACAGCAGGCCTGAGCCGTTCTCTATATGTGGCGCGTCCCTTGATCTAATGTAAGTGCTTATCTGGGTCACCTGAAAAGTTACAGTCCTCAAAATGTCCTTAGTTAGGGGAATCTGAAGGGATATCTTACCCCAGCGAGTGTTAATCAGCTCCGGTCACTTCGGTACCTCCGATGATGTTCGGAGGGTATGTGCTCTGCCCTCCGATAGCCGCTCTTCAGTCTTTTGGTCCCCCGGAGCGGAGCCCGACCCTCCGGGGTGATGCTTGTGTAAAGTCCACAGATAGCAGATGGATCTGCCTGTATATGCGGCACTCCTCTGCTAATGAGCGCTGATCGCTCCCTCCGGTGCAGTCTGGCTTTATGTAGTTAACCGAGTCTGATTGCTTCGTTCAAAATATTTTTCCCCCTCCTGTATAGAGGTTTATTGTGCTTAATAGCAATGTCAATTAGGTAGTTGGAGCAGTTAAAGTTAGAGTTTTTTGATTGCAAAAGGGCTACGTTTCAGGAGCTCTCTCTAGACACGTCTTCTCTCCTCGGTTGCTAGCCCCGCCTCTGTATATGTACTGTTTTAAAAAACTACAAGAAACTTCTTCTCTGAAACCGCTTATTAGATAGATGTGATTTTTTCTTTTAATAAAATTATGTTTTGACATACATTCATCTTTGTTCAAGAAAGTTGATTGGTCATGTGCTTTGGTGGCAATTTTGAATTATTCAAACATTTAATGATAATTTGCAATTAAGCATGAAACAAAACCCACTTGACAAAAATGCTTCAATTTTGTTATGTTTCTTTACAGCTATGGTGAACACTATTGCGTGTAATACAGAAACTATAAATCACATGATGTGGCAGCCATCATGCTGTACATGAGAAAGTTGAAAAAACATAATTTATGTAAGAACTTACCTGATAAATTCATTTCTTTCATATTAGCAAGAGTCCATGAGCTAGTGACGTATGGGATATACATTCCTACCAGGAAGGGCAAAGTTTCCCAAACCTCAAAATGCCTATAAATACACCCCTCACCACACCCACAATTCAGTTTAACGAAGTGGGTGATAAAAAAGTGCGAAAGCATATAAAATAAGGAATTGGAATAATTGTGCTTTATACAAAATCATAACCACCACAAAAAAAAGGGCGGGCCTCATGGACTCTTGCTAATATGAAAGAAATGAATTTATCAGGTAAGTTCTTACATAAATTATGTTTTCTTTCATGTAATTAGCAAGAGTCCATGAGCTAGTGACGTATGGGATAATGATTAACCAAGATGTGGATCTTTCCACACAAGAGTCACTAGAGAGGGAGGGATAAAATAAAGACAGCCAATTCCTGCTGAAAATAATCCACACCCAAAATAAAGTTTAACGAAAAACATAAGCAGAAGATTCAAACTGAAACCGCTGCCTGAAGTACTTTTCTACCAAAAACTGCTTCAGAAGAAGAAAATACATCAAAATGGTAGAATTTAGTAAAAGTATGCAAAGAGGACCAAGTTGCTGCTTTGCAAATCTGATCAACCGAAGCTTCATTCCTAAACGCCCAGGAAGTAGAAACTGACCTAGTAGAATGAGCTGTAATTCTCTGAGGCGGAGTTTTACCCGACTCAACATAGGCAAGATGAATTAAAGATTTCAACCAAGATGCCAAAGAAATGGCAGAAGCTTTCTGGCCTTTCTAGAACCGGAAAAGATAACAAATAGACTAGAAGTCTTTCGGAAAGATTTAGTAGCTTCAACATAATATTTCAAAGCTCTAACAACATCCAAAGAATGCAACGATTTCTCCTTAGAATTCTTAGGATTAGGACATAATGAAGGAACCACAATTTCTCTACTAATGTTGTTGGAATTCACAACTTTAGGTAAAAATTCAAAAGAAGTTCGCAACACCGCCTTATCCTGATGAAAAATCAGAAAAGGAGACTCACAAGAAAGAGCAGATAATTCAGAAACTCTTCTGGCAGAAGAGATGGCCAAAAGGAACAAAAACTTTCCAAGAAAGTAATTTAATGTCCAATGAATGCATAGGTTCAAACGGAGGAGATTGAAGAGCCCCCAGAACCAAATTCAAACTCCAAGGAGGAGAAATTGACTTAATGACAGGTTTTATACGAACCAAGGCTTGTACAAAACAATGAATATCAGGAAGAATAGCAATCTTTCTGTGAAAAAGAACAGAAAGAGCAGAGATTTGTCCTTTCAAGGAACTTGCGGACAAACCTTTATCTAAACCATCCTGAAGAAACTGTAAAATTCTCGGTATTCTAAAAGAATGCCAAGAAAAATGATGAGAAATACACCAAGAAATATAAGTCTTCCAGACTCTATAATATATCTCTCTAGATACAGATTTACGAGCCTGTAACATAGTATTAATCACAGAGTCAGAGAAACCTCTTTGACGAAGAATCAAGCGTTCAATCTCCATACCTTTAAATTTAAGGATTTCAGATCCTGATGGAAAAAAGGACCTTGTGACAGAAGGTCTGGTCTTAACGGAAGAGTCCACGGTTGGCAAGAGGCCATCCGGACAAGATCCGCATACCAGGGGTTAAGGGGAGGGGGGAGTGGATGATGAATGGTTGAATAAGCTTTTCAATATCCTAGTTTAATGAGGGGGTATTGGGGGGAGGGGGGGGGGGGAGAGAAGGTTGCAATGATGACAAAGATAAAAGTGACAGTATAAACATTCAGAACCTCAACGGCGACAATAGCGCCAACAATAACAATAACAATAATAACCACAGCAGCCCCTGAGTGAGGCAGAAATAATGCCCGATCTGCATAGTCTTATCTAGAAAAGTTTGGTTATATCTCGACTATGAGATATAATGTCACTTTTGGTAAAGCAGATGGGCGGCTGTGTCCTGTAAGGACTTAAGTATAGTAATACTTCCCATTATGAACTAAAGCATGGTGGTTACAGTAGTCCTCTGTGTCGTTTGTTTTATCAGGTCGGTGGAGTCTCTTCTTCCGTAGGCGACTCAGAGTGATTGCTTGGAATGTTCTTTGCTTTTCTTAACTTTTTAGCTTGATCTACCGGGGACCATTCCTTTTGTATAGGTTTCCTCTGGGTATTCTTAATAGGGGGTGTTTGGGGAGAATCAAAGGGGATCCCCAGCTTGCAGAGGATAGATGAACCTTCACTCATGTTGGAGCAGGTGTGGGTAGCGTTGGCGTGTGTAGAAGGCTAATTTGAAGGGGAAAAGCCATCTGTATTTTATCTGTGCTTTGCTGAGGGCTTGTGTAATAGGTTTAAGATCTCTCCTCTTCCTCAATGTAATCGGGGCAATATCTGCATACACTTGGATTGAGTGTCCTTCAAATTTGATATCTGGCAATTGTCTGGCTGCTTTAAGGATAGACTCTTTTACATGAAAGTAGTGTAGCTTGAGGACAATGTCTCTTGTGGCGGACTGCTATGGTTTGGTTAGAGCTCTGTGAATTCTGTCCATCAAGAGTTTATCTGGGTCAACATCTGGAACCAATTGGTGAAAAAGTGCAGACACTGTCTCCTCCAAATTTTTATATGATTCTGGTAGATTCCTAATGCGTAAGTTAGATCTGCGGGATCTATTCTCAAGATCTTCAATTTGCTCTTCCAATTTATATAGTTATTCTTCATGTTCTGAGATGGCTTTCTGCAAATATGGTATTTCTTCCGCTATCACTTCAGTTTTTTCCTCTAGTTCTGCTGTGCGGTTTCCTATTTCTTTGATATCTTGGCGTAGCTCAGACAGTGCAGATTTCAATTCTTCTTGAAAAAGAGATTTAATTTGGGAGAGTAGTTCCTTATTATGGGTTTCAGCTGGGAGAGACGCTGAAATTTCCGTCATACTGGAGTTCAGGGTATCTCCTTGAGTAAGGGACTCTTTATTTAACTGTCTTTGTTTAAGTTGAGATTTAGATAAGCTTTTTTTGACAGTTTGTGTTTTTATTCTTCATCATGAATTATAGTAGGGGACCCACGACGGATGAATTCTTTAGAGTAGTAGTTAGCTTTAGTTTGATTATCAACTCAGGGGTTTCAATTTGAGGTTCAAGCTTCTTTCACTGTGTCATTGCCTTGGGGGTAAGTTACAGATCTACTGTGCGGTTTAGGAGGTGCATAGTTAGGCCACTTCACCCTCTCTTTGTCACGTTTACCACAGTGTCATAGTAGGAAATGTATATAAGCTTTGTTTGATGAGCAGAGGGGGGGATTGAATCTCTGTATGTGGAATTTAACAGTTCCTCAGTCTGCAGACTATCTTCCCACTTTAATCACTCCTAATGTAACTCCCTGGGCGCAGTCCAGAGTTCTGCTTCCTTAGGCTCAGGAGGTGTCAATGTTGTTTCAGGGTAATGTGGTGAGGAACTGTATATGTTTAATTTTGTTTTGGTACATTGAGATTAAATTAGATATGTGGGTCGTTTATTTTGGAGAAGCTTCCTATTCAGTTAAAACAGGCGTGGGTTCATTAAGCTGTCTTTTTCTTACAGTGCTCAGTCCCTTTGGCCCACAGTCTGGTTACAATCTCCTTTTAATGGTGTTCAATGTGCTCCCGTTTTGCTTTTATTAGTTAGTTGGCTTGCTAAGGGAGAAGCGCCACAGTTTGGTGGCCAGAAATAGGTTTTTATGAGCCCAAAAATGTCTGATAATGGGATTGGCCTCTGGTTTATAGCACCGTTCACCCAGTGAAGCTGGAGATGATTTCTTTCTCCTCTCGCTAGTTACCGTTACTGCCTAGCGTGTCTCTCCTAATTCCTTCCCAGTAAGCCTTAGCCGGTGGTCGTGGAGGCCCCAAAAAGGCCGCGAGTAAAATGGCGGAGTTTCGCGCCACAGCAGGCCTGAGCCGTTCTCTATATGTGGC
Organism: Bombina bombina; assembly: GCF_027579735.1. Lineage (NCBI taxonomy): Eukaryota > Metazoa > Chordata > Amphibia > Anura > Bombinatoridae > Bombina > Bombina bombina. The sequence continues at coordinate 262,797,440 of NC_069506.1, read as the reverse complement.
GCGTCCCTTGATCTAATGTAAGTGCTTGTCTGGGTCACCTGAAAAGTTACAGTCCTCAAAATGTCCTTAGTTAGGGGAATCTGAAGGGATATCTTACCCCAGCGAGTGTTAATCAGCTCCGGTCACTTCGGTACCTCCGATGATGTTCGGAGGGTATGTGCTCTGCCCTCCGATAGCCGCTCTTCAGTCTTTTGGTCCCCCGGAGCGGAGCCCGACCCTCCGGGGTGATGCTTGTGTAAAGTCCACAGATAGCAGATGGATCTGCCTGTATATGCGGCACTCCTCTGCTAATGAGCGCTGATCGCTCCCTCCGGTGCAGTCTGGCTTTATGTAGTTAACCGAGTCTGATTGCTTCGTTCAAAATATTTTTTCCCCCTCCTGTATAGAGGTTTATTGTGCTTAATAGCAATGTCAATTAGGTAGTTGGAGCAGTTAAAGTTAGAGTTTTTTGATTGCAAAAGGGCTACGTTTCAGGAGCTCTCTCTAGACACGTCTTCTCTCCTCGGTTGCTAGCCCCGCCTCTGTATATGTACTGTTTTAAAAAACTACAAGAAACTTCTTCTCTGAAACCGCTTATGAGATAGATGTGATTTTTTTCTTTTAATAAAATTATGTTTTGACATACATTCATCTTTGTTCAAGAAAGTTGATTGGTCATGTGCTTTGGTGGCAATTTTGAATTATTCAAACATTTAATGATAATTTGCAATTAAGCATGAAACAAAACCCACTTGACAAAAATGCTTCAATTTTGTTATGTTTCTTGACAGCTATGGTGAACACTATTGCGTGTAATACAGAAACTTAAATCACATGATGTGGCAGCCATCATGCTGTACAGGAGAAAGTTGAAAAAACATAATTTATGTAAGAACTTACCTGATAAATTCATTTCTTTCATATTAGCAAGAGTCCATGAGCTAGTGACGTATGGGATATACATTCCTACCAGGAGGGGCAAAGTTTCCCAAACCTCAAAATGCCTATAAATACACCCCTCACCACACCCACAATTCAGTTTAACGAAGTGGGGTGATAAAAAAGTGCGAAAGCATATAAAATAAGGAATTGGAATAATTGTGCTTTATACAAAATCATAACCACCACAAAAAAAGGGCGGGCCTCATGGACTCTTGCTAATATGAAAGAAATTAATTTATCAGGTAAGTTCTTACATAAATTATGTTTTCTTTCATGTAATTAGCAAGAGTCCATGAGCTAGTGACGTATGGGATAATGATTACCCAAGATGTGGATCTTTCCACACAAGAGTCACTAGAGAGGGAGGGATAAAATAAAGACAGCCAATTCCTGCTGAAAATAATCCACACCCAAAATAAAGTTTAACGAAAAACATAAGCAGAAGATTCAAACTGAAACCGCTGCCTGAAGTACTTTTCTACCAAAAACTGCTTCAGAAGAAGAAAATACATCAAAATGGTAGAATTTAGTAAAAGTATGCAAAGAGGACCAAGTTGCTGCTTTGCAAATCTGATCAACCGAAGCTTCATTCCTAAATGCCCAGGAAGTAGAAACTGACCTAGTAGAATGAGCTGTAATTCTCTGAGGCGGAGTTTTACCCGACTCAACATAGGCAAGATGAATTAAAGATTTCAACCAAGATGCCAAAGAAATGGCAGAAGCTTTCTGGCCTTTCTAGAACCGGAAAAGATAACAAATAGACTAGAAGTCTTTCGGAAAGATTTAGTAGCTTCAACATAATATTTCAAAGCTCTAACAACATCCAAAGAATGCAACGATTTCTCCTTAGAATTCTTAGGATTAGGACATAATGAAGGAACCACAATTTCTCTACTAATGTTGTTGGGAATTCACAACTTTAGGTAAAAATTCAAAAGAAGTTCGCAACACCGCCTTATCCTGATGAAAAATCAGAAAAGGAGACTCACAAGAAAGAGCAGATAATTCAGAAACTCTTCTGGCAGAAGAGATGGCCAAAAGGAACAAAACTTTCCAAGAAAGTAATTTAATGTCCAATGAATGCATAGGTTCAAACGGAGGAGCTTGAAGAGCCCCCAGAACCAAATTCAAACTCCAAGGAGGAGAAATTGACTTAATGACAGGTTTTATACGAACCAAGGGCTTGTACAAAACAATGAATATCAGGAAGAATAGCAATCTTTCTGTGAAAAAGAACAGAAAGAGCAGAGATTTGTCCTTTCAAGGAACTTGCGGACAAACCTTTATCTAAACCATCCTGAAGAAACTGTAAAATTCTCGGTATTCTAAAAGAATGCCAAGAAAAATGATGAGAAATACACCAAGAAATATAAGTCTTCCAGACTCTATAATATATCTCTCTAGATACAGATTTACGAGCCTGTAACATAGTATTAATCACAGAGTCAGAGAAACCTCTTTGACGAAGAATCAAGCGTTCAATCTCCATACCTTTAAATTTAAGGATTTCAGATCCTGATGGAAAAAAGGACCTTGTGACAGAAGGTCTGGTCTTAACGGAAGAGTCCACGGTTGGCAAGAGGCCATCCGGACAAGATCCGCATACCAAAACCTGTGAGGCCATGCTGGAGCTACCAGCAGAACAAACGAGCATTCCTTCAGAATCTTGGAGATTACTCTTGGAAGAAGAACTAGAGGCGGAAAGATATAGGCAGGATGATACTTCCAAGGAAGTGATAATGCATCCACTGCTTCCGCCTGAGGATCCCGGGATCTGGACAGATACCTGGGAAGTTTCTTGTTTAGATGGGACGCCATCAAATCTATTTCTGGAAGTTCCCACATTTGAACAATCTGAAGAAATACCTCTGGGTGAAGAGACCATTCGCCCGGATGCAACGTTTGGCGACTGAGATAATCCGCTTCCCAATTGTCTACACCTGGGATATGAACCGCAGAGATTAGACAGGAGCTGGATTCCGCCCAAACCAAAATTCGAGATACTTCTTTCATAGCCAGAGGACTGTGAGTTCCTCCTTGATGATTGATGTATGCCACAGTTGTGACATTGTCTGTCTGAAAACAAATGAACGATTCTCTCTTCAGAAGAGGCCAAAACTGAAGAGCTCTGAAAATTGCACGGAGTTCCAAAATATTGATCAGTAATCTCACCTCCTGAGATTCCCAAACTCCTTGTGCCGTCAGAGATCCCCACACAGCTCCCCAACCTGTGAGACTTGCATCTGTTGAAATTACAGTCCAGGTCGGAAGCACAAAAGAAGCCCCCTGAATTAAACGATGGTGATCTGTCCACCACGTTAGAGAGTGTCAAACAATCGGTTTTAAAGATATTAATTGAGATATCTTTGTGTAATCCTTGCACTATTGATTCAGCATACAAAGCTGAAGAGGTCGCATGTGAAAACGAGCAAAGGGGATCGCGTCCGATGCAGCAGTCATAAGACCTAGAATTTCCATGCATAAGGCTACCGAAGGGAATGATTGTGACTGAAGGTTTCGACAAGCTGCAATCAGTTTTAGACGTCTCTTGTCTGTTAAAGACAGAGTCATGGACACTGAATCTATCTGGAAACCCAGAAAGGTTACCCTTGTCTGAGGAATCAATTAACTTTTTGGTAAATTGATCCTCCAACCATGATCTTGAAGAAACAACACAAGTCGATTCGTATGAAATTCTGCTAAATGTAAAGACTGAGCAAGTACCAAGATATCGTCCAAATAAGTAAATACCACAATACCCTGTTCTCTGATTACAGACAGAAGGGCACCGAGAACCTTTGTAAAAATTCTTGGAGCTGTAGCTAGGCCAAACGGCAGAGCCACAAACTGGTAATGCTTGTCCAGAAAAGAGAATCTTAGGAACTGATAATGATCTGGATGAATCGGAATATGCAGATATGCATCCTGTAAATCTATTGTGGACATATAATTCCCTTGCTGAACAAAAGGCAAGATAGTCCTTACAGTTACCATCTTGAACGTTGGTATCCTTACATAACGATTCAATATTTTTAGATCCAGAACTGGCCTGAAGGAATTCTCCTTCTTTGGTACAATGAAGAGATTTGAATAAAACCCCATCCCCTGTTCCTGAACTGGAACTGGCATAATTACTCCAGTCAACTCTAGATCTGAAACACAATTCAGAAATGCTTGAGCTTTTACTGGATTTACTGGGACACGGGAAAGAAAAAATCTCTTTGCAGGAGGTCTCCTCTTGAAACCAATTCTGTACCCTTCTGAAACAATGTTCTGAATCCAAAGATTGTGAACAGAATTGATCCAAATTTCTTTGAAAAAACGTAACCTGCCCCCTACCAGCTGAGCTGGAATGAGGGCCGCACCTTCATGTGGACTTAGAAGCAGGCTTTGCCTTTCTGGCTGGCTTGGATTTATTCCAAATTGGAGATGGTTTCCAAACAGAAACTGCTCCTGAGGATGAAGGATCAGACTTTTGTTCTTTGTTGAAACGAAAGGAACGAAAACGATTATTAGCCCTGTTTTTACCTTTAGATTTTTTATCCTGTGGTAAAAAAGTTCCTTTCCCACCAGTAACAGTTGAAATAATAGAATCCAACTGAGAACCAAATAATTTGTTACCCTGGAAAGAAATGGAAAGTAGAGTTGATTTAGAAGCCATATCAGCATTCCAAGTCTTAAGCCATAAAGCTCTTCTAGCTAAAATAGCTAGAGACATAAACCTGACATCAACTCTGATAATATCAAAGATGGCATCACAGATAAAATTATTAGCATGCTGAAGAAGAATAATAATATCATGAGAATCATGATGTGTTACTTGTTGCGCTAAAGTTTCCAACCAAAAAGTTGAAGCTGCAGCAACATCAGCCAAAGATATAGCAGGTCTAAGAAGATTACCTGAACACAGATAAGCTTTTCTTAGAAAGGATTCAATTTTCCTATCTAAAGGATCCTTAAACGAAGTACCATCTGACGTAGGAATAGTAGTACGTTTAGCAAGGGTAGAAATAGCCCCATCAACTTTAGGGATTTTGTCCCAAAATTCTAATCTGTCAGACGGCACAGGATATAATTGCTTAAAACGTTTAGAAGGAGTAAATGAATTACCCAATTTATCCCATTCTTTGGAAATTACTGCAGAAATAGCATTAGGAACAGGAAAAACTTCTGGAATAACCACAGGAGATTTAAATACCTTATCCAAACGTTTAGAATTAGTATCAAGAGGACCAGAATCCTCTATTTCTAAAGCAATTAGAACTTCTTTAAGTAAAGAACGAATAAATTCCATTTTAAATAAATATGAAGATTTATCAGCATCAACCTCTGAGACAGAATCCTCTGAACCAGAAGAGTCATCAGAATCAGAATGATGATGTTCATTTAAAAATTCATCTGTAGGGAGAGAAGTTTTAAAAGATTTTTTACGTTTACTAGAAGGAGAAATAACAGACATAGCCTTCTTTATGGATTCAGAAACAAAATCTCTTATGTTATCAGGAACATTCTGCACCTCAGATGTTGAAGGAACTGCAACAGGCAATGGTACTTTACTAAAGGAAATATTATCTGCATTAACAAGTTTGTCATGACAATCAATACAAACAACAGCTGGAGGAATAGCTACCAAAAGTTTACAGCAGATACACTTAGCTTTGGTAGATCCAGCACTAGACAGCGATTTTCCTGTAGTATCTTCTGACTCAGATGCAACGTGAGACATCTTGCAATATGTAAGAGAAAAAACAACATATAAAGCAAAATTGATCAAATTCCTTAAATGACAGTTTCAGGAATGGGAAAAATGCCAAAGAACAAGCTTCTAGCAACCAGAAGCAATGAAAAATGAGACTTAAATAATGTGGAGACAAAAGCGACGCCCATATTTTTTAGCGCCAAATAAGACGCCCACATTATTTGGCGCCTAAATGCTTTTGGCGCCAAAAATGACGCCACATCCGGAACGCCAACATTTTTGGCGCAAAATAACATCAAAAAAATTACGCAACTTCCGGCGACACGTATGACGCCGGAAACGGAAAAGAATTTTTGCGCCAAAAAAGTCCGCGCCAAGAATGACGCAATAAAATGAAGCATTTTCAGCCCCCCGCGAGCCTAACAGCCCACAGGGAAAAAGAGTCAAATTTTTGAAGGTAAGAAAAAAATGATTAAATCAAATGCATTATCCCAAATATGAAACTGACTGTCTGAAAAATAAGGAAAGTTGAACATTCTGAGTCAAGGCAAATAAATGTTTGAATACATATATTTAGAACTTTATAAACAAAGTGCCCAACCATAGCTTAGAGTGTCACAGAAAATAAGATTTACTTACCCCAGGACACTCATCTACATGTTTGTAGAAAGCCAAACCAGTACTGAAACGAGAATCAGCAGAGGTAATGGTATATATAAGAGTATATCGTCGATCTGATAAGGGAGGTAAGAGATGAATCTCTACGACCGATAACAGAGAACCTATGAAATAGACCCCGTAGAAGGAGATCACTGCATTCAAATAGGCAATACTCTCCTCACATCCCTCTGACATTCACTGCACGCTGAGAGGAAAACCGGGCTCCAACGTGCTGCGGAGCGCATATCAACGTAGAATCTAGCACAAACTTACTTCACCACCTCCATCGGAGGCAAAGTTTGTAAAAACTGAATTGTGGGTGTGGTGAGGGGTGTATTTATAGGCATTTTGAGGTTTGGGAAACTTTGCCCCTCCTGGTAGGAATGTATATCCCATACGTCACTAGCTCATGGACTCTTGCTAATTACATGAAAGAAATGTTTTCTTTGCAACAGCTTATGTTAGAGCTGTGAAATTTGCTCTATAATGCCACGTCAAGGCTTCAACCATGTTACTGGTAACTCATACCCCTTTCATATCTTCATTCATACTACTTTCATATTTTTTATCCATACCTTTTACAACCATATTTGAACATCTTTAAAAACACCATTCATAATCTTGCAAACTATTTGTGTCTTTTGCACACCCAATCGTACCTTTTTATAACCCGGTCTATCAGCAGAATCTTTTATATCTCCTTTCATATCTTTCAAATATGCAATTGCATTCACTTCTCATATACACAGTCACTTTTCATGTTGCCATTTACACACCTCTTATCTTCATTCAAAATGCCATACATTGGTTGAATTAGCACGTGATTGAGACTTAGTTGTTATTTGAACAAGTACTAGTATAGAATTACTACAGTCCTTGACGTGAGCAGTAACGCCACGTCAAGGCTTCAGCCATGTTACTGCCCATTCACACCCCTTTCATATATCCATTTATACTACTGTGGTTTTTAATGTATCTAGATTTGTTAAATATAAATACTAAATTCTATGTTAAAACCACTTAACCTTTACAACTAAGTTGTTAAATACTAACAGGTTCGTCCATAATTTTTGCAAAGAGTTTTAATAGGAACCAGTACATATGTTACAATAAGTTGAATATTTTTACATATATATATATATATATATATATATATATATATATATATATATATATATATATATATATATATATATATATGTATATATATATGTATATATTTATATACACATATATTTTACAGCAAAACAGTCCAGATAATTATTACAGGGCAACAACTTCAATTTATGCAACACTGCTAATTAAATAAAATAATCACAGAATTGTATCCCAGGAATATTTAGCCAAATTGTCTAATGTGCCCAACATCATCTTCATCAATCACCATCTTTCAGCAGGAGCAGGATAATAAGAGAGAGATTTTTGGTGTTCCAGTTTTTATGCCCCAGTTCAATAGGGAGGGGTTTATCAAATGCCATTCAAAGGCTAAAGGGAGTGTCCTTCTTAAACAGAGACTAGGCCGAAGTCTAGTCTAATAGTTTTAATAACTGCTAGGTGAATATTCCAGTGATAAAATGTCACCACATTCCCTCACTTTTTCTTCTCCTATGTTGCCCTGTTTTCTAGTTATACCCACTAGTACAGAAGAACACAGTGGGAGCGATAAACCTTACAGGAAAAATTCTCCCACCATCCCTTCGGAATCATTCCCTCGGCGATACGAGCTCTTCTGTACTTTCCTAGAACAGCCAATTCCTAGTCTAACTTTATACAATTCATTAAAAAAAAATTCACTCAATATTATACATAGACACAAAAGCCTATGCTTAACCCTATTAGCAACATTTATACAATGGGTACACTAGATGGGTATGTGTCTACTAAAATCTTTATTAATAAAGTGTGAAATGTGCCTGTAAAACAAAAGTTATAATGGTCCGCTGAAGTTCTTTGTAGTCATCTTTTGGCATCTGGTTCTTGCTTTTGGCATCTGGTCCTTGCTTTTGCTTTACCAATCACCTCTCTTTGAACCACTTTTTTTTCAGGACCCTCAAAGGAATGAAAAGAGATTAAAACCTGGCATATATTTACTTCACACTACAACACTCCATCTGCAGTAGAAATCACAGTTATTAACATCAGGTTGGGATGTGCCTCTATCATTGCATCATCCCACTCGCCCCCTTACTTAAAACTTATGTTACCTGCCCTATATGATTTTTTACCCCTTTATGCTATATATTTCTTTGGCCTAATGCCCCATTCTACATCTCCATTGTGATACATTTTATACTTATTTAATTTGTCCATCTCCACCATCATAGATTCTTGGTTAGATCAGTCCTGATGACATCTGAAAAACAACAATCTATATAATATTTGTTATTGGGGAAAGCTGGAAGGAAAGGTGAGAAGCCTTCTGTTTTCATTATTTTTCTTCCCGCAAGATAATACTTCAGACAGTTTGCATAGAAATTGTCTTGCATATTTAAAACTTAATTATGAAAACACTTAAAAATATGAATTGACCTTAAAACTAAACGTATACATTACATGTTATCAAATGCACTGCAAACAAATATGCTTATAAACAAAAACATTACGATTGAATTTGAGCACTCCAGCTATGTCAGCTGTTTCTTTAGAAACTCAATTTGTTCTTTCATTCTTTTGAGTTGTTGTTTGAGTTTCCAATAACTTAAGTTGGCCTTATTGTTTCTCTCATCTGTCCTCAACCTTCAATTGTTATACTTATTTTCTCTTCTGTTTATATCACCATTTAACTTCTTGTCTCTCTAGTTTCCTATATTTGATCATCTACTATTCTGATATCCCCGAACATTTCTCCTGTTGCCCCTTTCTAATTCCTGCCTGTTAATTTTCGGATTGTTCTCCAATGACTGTTTCACTGCTGAAATTGCCTTAATTGTGTATGGGTGATAATTCCACCACTTCTCAGCCCTAGTGAGCACCATTTTTAAGTTTGTGGAGTTTGGATCATACAGTTTTTCAAACTCCTGACATTTTCTAGGGAGAGCATCAAGTACCCTTTGTGCGTGAGCTGGTCATCCTCAGACCATTGGGGTCTGTGGCTGGTGCAGCACACACCAGAAAAAAAACTATTTTTGCTACTTCAAATGGCCCATCTAGAGGTCTCATGGTAATTTCACTAATCTCTTTTTCTAGACTAGTAAAATTGAAAAAGGTTTTAAGTATTTTCCCAGCCTGATCAGATATGCTTGAGTTGAATCCCAATAACCGGTTGGTCATAGGGGCACATGGCATTTTGAAGCAATTCTGTCCATTCTTGCATGTTCATTCCTACTTTTATGGCTTTTTCAGCCTCCTTCTCAAACCAATGGGAAAAGTTATTAAAGCTGTTTGTGGGGATTGTGCCCCGCCAATAATAATTCTGTCTGTCACAGACTTCCTATGAAATATAGTTTTTCCCAGACATTTTAGCAAATAGTTGTTAGAACTAATAGAAAAAATAAATATAACTAGACTTTCAATGTAAGTTCTCTTTTTACAAGGTGTTTAAATAATCAACAATACTAGTATAATCAATATTTTCATAACCACTGAAAATTTTACCGGCCCCCAATGCAAGGAATTAACATCATATCTATAGGGCAATGAAACACCAGACTAAACAAAAGTTAAAGAATTTATACTTCCTGTAAAGGAGATAATTTTGTATATAAGGAGCAGAAATCAAGCATTAAAGTGAAAGTCAATCCTAGTGTTGTACAAATGCTAGGATTGACTTTTGAAACAAATAAAGGGGACTTTCATTCATAAAGTATAAGATACTTCATGTAGAAAGCTCCTTTATTTGTTTCAATTAATCACCGTTCTTAGCTGCTATGGCAGCCCACGGCTAAAAAATATTTTTGCTAAGAGGTGACGTTTTCACCTCTTAGCCAATAGCTGTGCGGCAAAAAATTTTTTTAGCCATGGGCTGCTGTAGCAGCTAAGAACGGTGATCGATTGGAACAAATAAAGGAGCTTTCTACATGAATTATCTTATACTTCATGAATGAAAGTCCCCTTTATTTTTTTCAATAGTCAATCCTAGCGTTTGTACAACGCTAGGATTGACTTTCACTTTAAAAATAAACAACAACATTCGGAGTCCTAAAATATAACCCAAACTGAAAATGCATGTTAAATTACACATCCTAATTTAAGATGTTTTCAGTTTTAACACGTTGAAAATGTTTGTGCTTTTTAACTATAGTTTTAAGTTATATTACTTGTAAATCCAAATAGTGTGTCACACACACAAAATAACTTGCTAAACTACCTTCCTGCACCTTCCCCTAACAGGAAGGAATTTACATTAGCATATGTAAGTCACTTTTCATGTCTACATTTACTCACCTGTTATCTGAACAATACCATACAACTCACTCTTCATTCACTTGTAGACCGACACAACATACATTCATTCTCTCATCTTTTTTTTAAATTTAAAAACATTTTCAAAATCACACAGAGCCTTAGAGAAGATAGAGAGGAGATTATTATTAATGAAAACAAATTAGATAACAGATAATAAACAATAGTATATTAGTGTTCTACACTAAATTTAAAGAGACAGTCTACTCCACAATTGTTATTGTTTGAAAAGATACATAATCCCTTTATTACCCATTCCCCAGTTTTGCACAACCAACACGGTTATAATAATATACTTTTTGCCTCTGTGATTAGCTTGTATCTAAGCCTCTGCAAACGGCCCCCTTATTTTAGTGCTATTTAAAGACTTACATTTTAGCCAATCAGTGCTGACTCTTTCATAATTCCATGTGAATGAGCACAGTGTTATCTACTGTATATGACACACGTGAACTAGCAGTGTCTTGCTGTGAAAAGCTATAAAAACAGAATTTATCCTTACCTGATAAATTACTTTCTCCAACGGTGTGTCCGGTCCACGGCGTCATCCATAACTTGTGGGAATATTCTCTTCCACAACAGGAAATGGCAAAGAGCACAGCAAAAGCTGTCCATATAGCCCCTCCCAGGCTCCGCCCCCCCAGTCATTCGACCGACGGTTAGGAGAAAAAAAGGAGAAACTATAGGGTGCCGTGGTGACTGTAGTGTATAGAGAAAGAAATTTTTCAAACCTGATTAAAAAACCCGGGGGGGCCGTGGACCGGACACACCGTTGGAGAAAGTAATTTATCTGTTAAGAATAAATTCTGTTTTCTCCAACTTTGGTGTGTCCGGTCCACGGCGTCATCCATAACCAATAACCAATACCAAAGCTTTAGGACACGGATGAAGGGAGGGAGCAAATCAGGTTACCTAAACAGAAGGCACCACGGCTTGCAAAACCTTTCTCCCAAAAATAGCCTCCGAAGAAGCATAAGTATCAAATTTGTAGAATTTGGCAAAAGTGTGCAGAGAAGACCAAGTCGCTGCCTTACATATCTGATCAACAGAAGCCTCGTTCTTGAAGGCCCATGTGGAAGCCACAGCCCTGGTAGAGTGAGCTGTGATTCGTTCAGGAGGCTGCCGTCCGGCAGTCTCATAAGCCAATCGGATGATGCTTTTCAGCCAGAAAGAGAGGTAGCAGTAGCTTTTTGTCCTCTCCTCTTACCAGAATAAACGACAAACAAAGAAGAAGTTTGTCTGAAATCCTTTGTTGCTTCTAAATAGAACTTTAAAGCACGGACTACATCTAAATTGTGTAATAAACGTTCCTTCTTTGAAACTGGATTCGGACACAAAGAAGGAACAACTATTTCCTGGTTAATATTCTTGTTGGAAACAACTTTTGGAAGAAAACCAGGCTTGGTACGCAAAACAACCTTATCTGAATGGAATACCAGATAGGGTGGATCACACTGCAAAGCAGATAATTCAGAAACTCTTCTAGCAGAAGAAATAGCAACCAAAAACAGAACTTTCCAAGATAGTAACTTGATATCTATGGAATGTAAGGGTTCAAACGGAACCCCTTGAAGAACTGAAAGAACTAAATTTAGACTCCAGGGAGGAGTCAAGGGTCTGTAAACAGGCTTGATTCTGACCAAAGCCTGTACAAAAGCTTGTACATCTGGCACAGCTGCCAGTCGTTTGTGTAACAAGACAGATAAAGCAGAAATCTGTCCTTTTAGAGAACTCGCTGACAATCCCTTATCCAAACCTTCTTGGAGAAAGGAGAGGATCTTAGGAATTTTAATCTTACTCCAGGAGAATCCCTTGGATTCACACCAACAGATATATCTTTTCCATATTTTATGGTAAATCTTCCTAGTCACAGGTTTTCTGGCTTGGACCAGAGTATCTATCACTGAATCTGAAAACCCACGCTTGGATTAAATCAAACGTTCAATTTCCAAGCAGTCAGCTGCAGAGAAACTAGATTTGGATGTTCGAATGGATCTTGTACTAGAAGATCCTGTCTCAAAGGTAGCTTCCATGGTGGAGCCGATGAAATATTCACCAGGTCTGCATACCAAGTCCTGCGCGGCCACGCAGGAGCTATCAGAATCACAGAGGCCTTCTCCTGTTTGATCCTGGCTACAAGCCTGGGAAGGAGAGGGAACTGTGGAAACGCATAAGCTAGGTTGAACGACCAAGGCGCCACTAATGCATCCACTAGAGTCACCTTGGGATCCCTGGATCTGGACCCGTAGCAAGGAACCTTGAAGTTCTGACGAGACGCCATCAGATCCATGTCTGGAATGCCCCATAATTGGGTTAACTGGGCAAAGACCTCCGGGTGGAGTTCCCACTCCCCCGGATGAAAAGTCTGACGACTCAGATAATCCGCTTCCCAGTTGTCTACTCCTGGGATGTGGATTGCAGATAGGTGGCAGGAGTGATCCTCCGCCCATTTGATGATCTTGGATACCTCTGTCATCGCCAAGGAACTCTTTGTTTCCCCCTGATGATTGATGTAAGCTACAATCGTCATGTTGTCCGACTGGAATCTTATGAATCCGGCCTTCGCTAGTTGAGGCCAAGCCTGGAGAGCATTGAATATCGCTCTCAGTTCCAGGATGTTTATCGGGAGAAGAGACTCTTCCCGAGACCATAGACCCTGAGCTTTCAGGGAGTCCCAGACCGCGCCCCAGCCTAATAGACTGGCGTCGGTCGTGACAATGACCCACTCTGGTCTGCGGAAACTCATTCCCTGAGACAGGTGATCCTGAGTCAACCACCAACGGAGTGAGTCCCTGGTTAACTGGTCTACTTGAATCTGAGGAGACAAGTCTGCATAGTCCCCATTCCACTGATTGAGCATGCACAATTGTAATGGTCTTAGATGAATTCGAGCAAATGGAACTATGTCCATTGCTGCCACCATCAATCCTACTACTTCCATGCACTGAGCTATGGAAGGCTGCAGAATAGAGAGAAGAACTTGACAAGCGTCTAGAAGCTTTGACTTTCTGACTTCTGTCAAGAAGATCTTCATTGCTAAAGAATCTATTATTGTTCCCAAAAAGGGAACTCTTGTCGACGGAGATAGTGAACTCTTTTCTACTACGTTCACCTTCCACCCGTGAGATCTGAGAAAGGCTAGAACAATGTCTGTATGAGCCTTTGCCTTGGAAAGAGACGACGCTTGAATTAGAATGTCGTCCAGATAAGGCGCCACTGCAATGCCCCTTGGTCTTAGAACCGCTAGAAGGGACCCGAGCACCTTTGTGAAAATTCTGGGAGCAGTGGCTAGTCCGAATGGGAGAGCCACAAACTGATAATGATTGTCCAGAAAGGCGAACCTTAGGAACTGATGATTATCTTTGTGGATAGGAATATGTAGATACGCGTCCTTTAAATCCACGGTAGTCATATATTGACCCTCCTGGATTGTAGGTAAAATTGTTCGAATGGTTTCCATTTTGAACGATGGAACTCTGAGAAATTTGTTTAGAATTTTTAAATCCAGAATTGGTCTGAAAGTTCCCTCTTTTTTGGGAACTACAAACAGATTTGAGTAAAACCCCTGACCTTGTTCCACAGTTGGGACTGGGTGTATCACTCCCATCTTTAACAGGTCTTCTACACAATGTAAGAATGCCTGTCTCTTTATTTGGTTTGAAGATAAGTGAGACATGTGGAACCTTCCCCTTGGGGGTAGTTCCTTGAATTCTAGAAGATAACCCTGAGAGACTATTTCTAGTGCCCAGGGATCCTGAACATCTCTTGCCCAAGCCTGAGCAAAGAGAGAGAGTCTGCCCCCTACTAGATCCGGTCCCGGATCGGGAGCTACCCCTTCATGCTGTTTTGGTAGCAGCAGCAGGCTTCTTGGCCTGTTTACCCTTGTTCCAGCCTTGCATTGGTTTCCAGGCTGGTTTAGTCTGGGAAGCGTTACCCTCTTGTCTAGAGGCTGTAGAGTTGGAAGCCGGTCCGTTCCTGAAATTGCGAAAGGAACGAAAATTGGACTTATTCTTAGCCTTGAAAGGCCTATCTTGTGGGAGGGCATGGCCCTTTCCCCCAGTGATGTCTGAAATAATTTCTTTCAATTCTGGCCCAAAAAGGGTCTTACCTTTGAAAGGGATATTAAGCAATTTTGTCTTGGAAGATACATCCGCCGACCAAGACTTTAGCCAGAGCGCTCTACGCGCCACAATTGCAAACCCTGAATTTTTCGCCGCTAATCTCGCTAACTGCAAAGCGGCGTCTAAAATAAAGGAATTAGCTAACTTAAGTGCGTGAATTATGTCCATAACCTCCTCATATGGAGTCTCTCTACTGAGCGACTTTTCCAGTTCCTCGAACCAGAACCACGCCGCTGTAGTGACAGGAATAATGCACGAAATAGGTTGAAGGAGGTATCCTTGCTGTACAAAAATCTTTTTAAGCAAACCCTCCAATTTTTTATCCATAGGATCTTTAAAAGCACAATTGTCCTCAATGGGAATGGTCGTGCGTTTGGCTAGAGTAGAAACCGCCCCCTCGACCTTAGGGACTGTTTGCCATGTGTCCTTCCTGGGGTCGACCATGGGGAACAATTTCTTAAATATAGGAGGAGGGACAAAGGGTATGCCTGGTTTCTCCCACTCCTTATTCACTATGTCCGCCACCCTTTTAGGTATTGGAAAGGCATCAGGGTGCACCGGGACCTCTAGGAACTTGTCCATCTTGCACAATTTTTCTGGGATGACCAGATTGTCACAATCATCCAGAGTAGATAGCACCTCCTTAAGTAATGCGCGGAGATGCTCTAATTTAAATTTAAATGTCACAACATCAGGTTCTGCCTGCTGAGAAATTCTTCCTGTATCAGAAATTTCTCCATCTGACAAACCCTCCCTCACTGCCACTTCAGACTGGTGTGAGGGTATGACAGATAAATTATCATCAGCGCCCTCCTGCTCTACAGTGTTTAAAACTGAGCAATCGTGCTTTCTCTGAAGTCCTGGCATCTTGGATAACATATTAGCTATGGCGTTATCCATTACTGCCGTCAATTGTTGCATAGTAATAAGCATTGGCGCGCTAGAAGTACTAGGGGACGCCTGCGTGGGCTTAACTGGTATAGACACAGAAGGAGAGGATGCAGAACTATGTCTACTTCCTTCATCTGAGGAATCATCCTGGGCAACCTTATTAAATGTGACAGTACTGTCCTTACTTTGTTTGGACGCTATGGCACAATTATCACATACATTTGAAGGGGGGACCACCTTGGCCTCCATACATACAGAACATGATCTATCTGAAGGTACAGACATGTTAAACAGGCTTAAACTGGTTAATAAAGCACAAAAACCGTTTTAAAACAAAACCGTTACTGTCTCTTTAAATGTTAAACAGGGCA